>NC_085091.1:1708663-1723663 GCF_963422355.1 Corticium candelabrum | reverse complement strand
TCAGTTCCGTTGTAAGGACAGTGGTATGGTATTTACTGACATAGAAATTGATATCAGCAAACATTGACTATCAACAGTGTTAGATGCAGCACAGTGTAATAAAGGATTGATCTTACTGTAGAGGACGTGTGAATAGTTGACTGTAGGTGGCATTCAGCTAATCAAGTGTTTCTTGGTTGTCAATTACACACACTCCCTAAAATACAGTGTTAGATGCAAACAGTGTAGTAAAGGATTGATCATACTGTAGGTATGGGACGTGTGAATAGTTGACTGTAGGTGGCATTCAACTCCTGAACGTGTTTCTTGGTTGTCACGTACACACAGTCCCTAGCTACACTAGAAAAGGATGGGGCGACGAAACTTTATGAAGCCTTTTTTCCGCCGTTTGGTCACTTGCACGAATCGTTCTTAGACTCATCTGTAGTCAGACACGGAAACGATTTTTTAAGGTAGCTCCTATCATGAAACGTGGTCGTGGAGAGGAGAAATTTTGAGATTTGTGTACACACACACACACACACACACACACACACACACACACACACACACACACACACACACACACATTTATGGGATCTGCCTGTATCGTAGATTGGTTGTATTGAAATATATATTTGGCTATATAAAATATATATATATATACCAAAGGCTCGATGGAGATCCATATAGGACAACGCCCATTTCTGTTGTGCGACCCGGATTAGAAGCCTCGCTACGCTCGGCAACTACTAAAGTAGGTGCTCCGCCCAGTTTGGGGTCACGTGCAGCAAGGAAGAGATCAAGAAATCGTTGTGTCGTTTAGCAGCATGTTATCTCAAGCGGGTAAATAGATAAATGTGTGCATAAAGGCATGATTTTAAGTTTGTGTGGGTGTGTCTGCGCGTGCGCGGTGAATCGTGTGCGGACACCTTTTAATTAATTAGTTCTGTACATTACCGACTGAAACGGAGTAGAACCGTTTCTACATCCCTATAATACTTCAAACGTTTTGAAAGCTGTGATTGTACTACAGAAAAGCGACACGACCTTTATTTAGGAATCAAGTTCTTTTCCACAAACTACGGTACGTACAAACTAAAGATTTGTGGGCGAGGTTTTAAAGCACGCTAGCGACTTATCCCATGTAGAATTTATGTTCGAACAGGTCCCGTATGTAACGAAAGCGGGATACGTCAGGAAGGCACTAGCCTCGGCCTCCCAGACCCGTGTAGCGCCGATACAAAATCGTCCTCCACGGGTCTGGGATGGTACCGCCTCTTCTCAATATATTGCGGTTGGTCCTAGGACCAGCATTAGTGTTCAGTTTCATAATGCATACCTTTCCAATTACAGCTGTAATCAACGAAGACATCTCATGCATAGCTGCCGTCTACCAAAGACTACACTGTACACAAACGACGACTTGTAGTGCGCTCTTCACGCAAACTCACGTCCCTACACGTCGTGGTTTGTATTCTGCGCCTGTCAACGGCAGTAACGACACCTAGTAAAGCCGTTTGTTCGAACCGATGCTCCGACATCTACACTAGCCAGCCAGCTGCATTGTCGACGACTTCATGATCACGTCTACTACACAAAGTCTTGCGGAGAATTCACGGCGAAGTTTGGCCCCGTTTTCGCGGCAAGTCGCATCGAATCCGGACGATCGAGTCACAGCGGATGCGCGCATCGCGAATTTTCATCGCGAATTCGAAGCTCCACGCGCGACTAGCAGCTACTCGCAGCGGATTCACGGCAATCAGACACATGCCGATCGCGTCCGCGGCACCACTAGTACAAGAAAGTGCTTCCTAACGTCCCGTTCGCGTTCCCTACTAACACACAAATGATAAAACCGTAGCTACTGTAAACACAAAGGTACCCGTGCAGCAGGATGCGACACGATGTTCTAGCGCGACATGTCTTCGTCGTTCTTGTATTACGGCCGTAATTGGAAAGGTATGCATTTATGAAACTGAACACTAATGCTGGTCCTAGGACCAACCGCAATATATTGAGAAGAGGCGGTACCATCCCAGACCCGTGGAGGACGATTTTGTATCGGCGCTACACGGGTCTGGGAGGCCGAGGCTAGGAAGGCACACTGTTCGATTGTTTTACTGTTCAGTCTGGACATTGCCTTGTTAAGGTTTTTCCGTTTGATTTTTATTTTCCTTGTTTCTACTACTTGCTGTCGGATTTTTGTGTACACCAGAGCTGTACGGACACGCACCTAGGATGGCATCTCTAAAAGAAATTTACCCGACGACTAAGTCGGGTTACGATAATGGCGATCAAAGGTTGAAGGTAAGCCAAGGTTCCTAGGATCTGTTTTAATTAATTAAGTCTGTCAGGAAGAGAGAAACAAGAAGGCAAAGTTGGGGGCGTGTCGCATGCACCCTTTTGATGCGTACAGTGTCTTATGGGCGCCACCATCTTGGATGATGACGTAGAAGTGTCTTACCCTATGCGCATGTCTCGCAGCGGCTGAAGAGATCAATGGAAACTATCCGTCCGTATAACTTTGAACCTGTTCGAAACGCTGGAGATATGTCAGAAAGTGATTCTGGCGGTAGCGACGACGATGACCAAACACTTCATGTCCCTGATACGCGTACGGAACGACTAGTAAACACGGACTGGTGTACTTGTGGTTTGTGTATCGTCATGCCGAGCATTACAGAATGCATCTGCTGCAAGGAAGTCGATGCTCTGAGCTGGAGACTTCATGGCGTGAGATGTGCGACAGCGCATGACAGTTTTCACACTGTCTGCTTGCACTATGAAGTTCTACGCATAGCGGTAGGTGTCATGAACGTCTCTCCAGGCTCCATTACAGAACCTCTTACAACCAGGTATGATTTGAAGCAACGATCACGTTCGTTCTCACCTGCTAGTGCATGGTAATTCCCTGTGTAGGCTTTTGAGACTGGCGGCTTACCGCCAATTTACTCACTGGGCTCACGAGATGTTGGGGAGAGGTGTACGAATAGTCATACCATCGTGTGTGGTGTCTGCCGTACGCAGAGCGTTTCCAGAAGAGAGTGGGCACTATGTTGGGTTTAGAGATCAGGGGCGTAGACACAATTCTAAAACTGGGGGGGCTTAACCAAGAGGCCTAATTGTGCTTTTGCGCATGCGCCCAGTGCACGTTCATCACCCGACTGCATCCGTATCACAATGTCTCTGATAGCGTGGCTGCGGAAAGCGCAACAACCGGATGGAAGTGTAACTAACTATCCCACTGGCATTGACCATGAAAGCAATGTCTCAGGTGAAGAAGACGCCCAAGAGCACGCCCAAACTAGCAACGTGGCTGGACCAGCCTCTACAAGTTCTGAAAGCGGCCACCACTCTCACCAGCCCGACGCAACTGATGCCTCCGAGACAAGACCGGTTGCTGGCGCCCAGCCTCAGCCCACCTTGATGCCTTGGAGTCCTCACCAACCCTTGCTGTCCTTCCCATATCGCACATTTGCTAAGCAGCAGCGAGCATTCTGTTCTTCTTGGTATAGAAGATACCCGTGGTTGCATTATCAAGAAGCAGATGACAAAGTCTTCTGCTTCTACTGCCAGGTGGCGGAGAAGAAGGACTTAGGCTCAGTTGCTCTGCGCGCTGGGAACTTGGACGATAAATTCGTGAGAACTGGCTTTACAGACTGGAAGAAAGCACTCACTAAATTTGAAAAACATCAGAAATCAGTCTTTCATCGTGATGCTATGGATATGGTGGTTGGCAAGGAACAGAATGTTGGGCAAATGCTAGGGAAAGGTTATGCAGAAGAAATGGTTGAGAATAGGAATATGTTACAGATAATTATTAGTTGCATTCGATACCTTGCTCGGCAAGGTCTCGCCATGCGTGGTCGGTCTAAACCTGAAGGTAGTGTCGCTCTTGAAAGGGATTCCAACTTAATGCAACTCCTCATTATGCGTGCTGAAGACAATCCGAGGCTCTGGAAATGGTTAGGCAAATGCCAGGCCAAGTTCACAAGCCCCTGTATACAAAATGAAATTCTCAGTATCATGGCATTAATGATTCTGAGAGATGTTGTTAGGAAGGTATCGGGAAAGTGGTACACTATCATGGTAGATGAAACTACAGATTTGTCCAATACTGAACAAATGGTCTTCTGTCTTCGATACGTAGATGATGATCTGGAAGTCCATGAGGAAGTAATAGGGCTGTATAGCTTAGACTCAACTTCTGCTGACTCTATACTAGCAACAGTTCAAGATATCCTGTTACGCATGAATCTAAGGATTGACCATTGCCGAGGCCAGTGCTACGACGGCGCTAGTAACATGGCAGGAGCGAAGTCAGGCGTTGCAAAAAGACTAAATGATCTAGAGCCCCGTGCGTTGTACACACACTGCTATGGTCATGCATTAAACCTAGCGACTCAGGATGTGTTGAAAGGTATCAAGGTCATGCGAAGTGCTCTGGAGACCGTACATGAAATTACTAAGTTGATAAAAAAATCACCCAAACGTGAAAGCATCTTCAAGAAGTTTAAAGATGTTGTCACTGCTGGCTCTCCAGGACTACGGATTCTTTGTCCTACACGATGGACGGTCAGGGCTGAGGCATTAACGTCAATATCTGAAAACTACACTACACTTCAGATGACTTGGGATGTGGCAAAAGAAGCCACAAAGGATACTGAGATGAGAGCTAGAATTGGAGGAATCGCTTTGCAGATGGACACATTTGACTTCGTTTATGGTGTTGAACTTGGAAGAAAGCTGCTGAACATAGTGGACAACCTGTCCCGATCCTTACAGAGTTCTACTATTTCAGCATGCGAAGGCCAAAAGCTAGTCAGTACTACAACAACAACTATCCAGTCAATGAGATCTGATGAGTGCTTTGATATATTTTGGAAGTACGTTGAACGCAAAAGATTGTCACTTCAAGTGCCATCCCCTACCCTTCCACGACGTAGGAAAGTTCCAAGACAATTCGAGGTAGGAGAAGGTGCAACAGTACATCCAGTAGAAGTGAAGGAGATCTATCGAAGGGCTTACTTTGAGGCCATTGACTTGATTTTAGCAGCAGTCAAAGATAGATTTCATCAGAAAGGATTCAACATGTTACAGAAATTAGAGACAGTTGTAACTTCTCTTCAGCAACCCCAGCAATCGGAAGCACTGAAAGAGATTGTCAATTTTTATGGTGATGATTTCAGTCACCCAGACCGACTTCAAACACAGCTCACTCTTCTTCATGCAGGTACTGAACAGCCACTGACGGATGTACGGTCTCTGGTCGTATACCTCAAATCCTTAAGCAGTGCAGAAAGACAGTTTTTTTCTGAAGTCATCAAAGTAGTCAAGCTCATTCTGGTAATGCCGGCAACAAACGCCACAAGTGAAAGAAGTTTTAGTGCTCTCCGTAGACTCAAGACATGGCTACGTTCTACAATAAGTGAATGTCGTCTCAACTGGTCTATGATACTCCATATCCATAAGGACAAAACTGATGCATTACCAATAAAAGGTGTTGCGAATGAGTTTGTTACACGTAATGAAAGCAGAAGACGACTATTCGGACACTTTGATTAAACTCTTTTGAATTAGTAAATGTAGTGTTGTGTTGTACGCGTACTGCCTATCCCTTAATGTATCAAAGATTTGAAATACAAGTCTCAAATTCTGGGGGGGCTTGAGCCCCCAAAGCCCCCCCGGTGTCTACGCCCTTGGAGATGCTAATGATTCTCAGTGATGTATTAGCTAACAAATTAATATGTAGTTGACACAAACAACTGAAGACCTTGTAACTGAATAACTGGAAACTGGACTAATACTTCTAATTGAATCGAGTACTAGTTCTACGTATAATCTCTTCTTTGGGAGGCTGCTTGTGCCCAGCTATATTTTTGGGTAAGTCCACTGGTGGAGCTTTAGCTTTGTGGTGCCTTATGGGTGTGTGCTCCATTGATCTTCTCTTCAGCACAGACGTTGAAATTTCGTGGAGGTATTGATACGATTTTGTCTCAGCTATAGGTTTTGCTACCCAGGCTTTGGTAGCTTTAGGAAATACAACTTTATACCTCTTGATTCCTTTACTTGTTGTTGCTTGTTCTCGATCAATGTTGTAATTATGGTCCAGAGCAGCCAGCTGTATTCTTGTCATCATACCCTTATACCCAAAATGCTGCCTTTTAGGACAGTACTTTGTGAGAAGTGAGTGAAACACTTCTAGCATGCCTGTGTGACAAAATTTGGTGAGCTTTGGTATGTCTTTTAGTAAATTTAGTAAACAGCCTGCACATTACATAAAATTCTTAACTTCCTAGTTTGTACTATAGAAGCGTGGATTGTTTTACGTGAACATGCTGTCGTCGCTTGCCTGTCACCCTCATTGATGTACTGCTTACAAAAGAGAAGAGTGTTGGAGCAGCGTTGGGCTTCAGGCACACCCTTTGTTTTGTTCCTAAGAGCTCTGCTTGTAAATCTCGCTCAAAGCAGTCGGAGTGGAACTGCTCCGTACACACACGACTGTTCTGTGACAAGGGCGGATCCTTCAGACGAAGCTTGGACAACCACTCTTTCAGCAATGGTTTGTTCTTAAGTGGTAATCGATAGAAACGCACACCACGCTGTTTGTCCTTATCTTTATTATTACAGCCGTACGCAATGCAATACACCATCCTACGCAAGATTTGCCTACGCAGTAATGTACACATGCGCGAAGGTAAGACACTTCTACGTCATCATCCAAGATGGTGGCGCCCATGCGACACGCCCCCAACTTTGCCTTCTTGTTTCTCTCTTCTTGACAGGCCTAGGTAAAAACTTGTTGTGCCAATGAAGTTGTGGCAACTAGTACTTTGATTAAACATTAACTTGTATTAGCGTGGGAGTTCTCCTCTAACGCAATCCCTACCACATCTTATATGTAGGTGTACAGGGACTATTTGGTTCCGTGGACTATTTGGTCGCGGGCAATTATCTCGCTCCTATTTGGTTCCCGAAACCGTTTAACTAGGGCTTATTTGGTTTCGGCCACCTGCAGGGACTAGTTGGTCGCGTGGACTATTTGGTTTCGCATTTATTGCGCCTCGAATCGGCACTCTCCAACTCTTACAGCTGTACGAGACGGACGCGAACGACGTGACGATGGCCATGATAATTTTCACGCCTCTCCCAGACGTCTCGATGAGCCGAAATCGAGTGCGACCTGCTTCTTCTTCGTTTGTATTTGGCTTAATGTGAATACCGAAGTCATCACGACATTGTCGATCGCAATTTCGCGTGTCTGACGTTTCCTTTTGAGGCAAATCTCGGCTCGTCTGGTAGCGGGCGTGTTGAAAGTAGGCGGAGTAAGAATGTCTTGTGCGTTACAAGGTAAACAAACATGATCCGATCACCGAGTGTAGAGATGTGCCGCGGTTAGCTAATTAGTTGTCCGGTCTGTTGTCTGCATGCTGTACTCGGCTTCCTGCGATGATGGATATGCAATCTGCGAAAACAGGCTGTCTGTCTGTCTGTCTGTCTGTCTGTCTGTCTGTCTGTCTATTGTTATTAATAGAGTAAGAGTTCAAATATAATCTGTCGATCAAATGCTAGAGTGATTGACAGAAAAATAAAGAAGATTGTTTCAAGAGACAGCAACATAAACATAAATGGTTGTAGGTAGAACCAAGCTCTATTGGCTTGGGTAGTATTTAGTTGCTTTGCTTAGATGGTGTATAATAGTTCAATGTTTGAAAATATGTGTATTGACAGACAGACAAACAGACAGACAAACAGACAGACAGACAGACAGACAGATAGACAGACAGACAGACAGATAGATAGACAGACAGACAGACAGACAGACAGACAGAATGTAGTAGTGTTGTTCTTTGAAAATATATGTATTGACAGACAGTCAGACAGTCAGTCGGACAGACAGACAGACAGACAGACAGACAGACTTAGACACTTTTCCACTGATCACTCTTGCATTGCATCTCTGTATACACACTCATATCTGCATGCATGCGCATAGCTGCATGCTGATTAGTATAGTTCTTGTCTTCATTTTCTTGTCTGCATATCCTGATTCTACTGCAGCACATTTGCTGTGTCACCATTCAAAGAAAAGATAGACAGACGGACAGACTAAATGGCAGAAAGACACAGAAGATGCATGTATACAAGAAAAAAAGATTTCACTAAACAAACGGATCGTTTTATAGTGTACAACAACGCAGACAAACAACCATCAATACCCATCTGAGAGACCAAGTGCAAATAAGTGATTTTACATCAGATACATTTAATTAGTTGTTTCTCGAACTACATATATTCACTTATTTTCTCTTCTGTTCTGAAAGTCATCACCGATCTTTGGTCGTGCGCAACCAATTTCAGAGACGTTGATCGTCTTCCTTGCGTAGACAGTAGGCATACGTCACTGTGCACCTAAGTATCGATCGATGCATAAATCTGCAGCTAACCGCAGCATCCTACGCACTAAAACATTCTTAGGCACATCACCATGTCTCTACACTCGGTGATCGGATCATGTTTGTTTACCTTGTAACGCACAAGACATTCTTACTCCGCCTACTTTCAACACGCCCGCTACCAGACGAGCCGAGATTCGCCTCAAAAGGAAACGTCAGACACGCGAAATTGCGATCGACAATGTCGTGATGACTTTGGTATTCACATTAAGCCAAATACAAACGAAGAAGAAGCAGGTCGCACTCGATTTCGGCTCATCGAGACGTCTGGGAGAGGCGTGAAAATTATCATGGCCATCGTCACGTCGTTCGCGTCCATCTCGTACAGCTGTAAGAGTTGGAGAGTGCCGATTCGAGGCGCAATAAATGCGAAACCAAATAGTCCACGCGACCAAATAGTCCCTGCAGGTGGCCGAAACCAAATAAGCCCTAGTTAAACGGTTTCGGGAACCAAATAGGAGCGAGATAATTGCCCGCGACCAAATAGTCCCTGTACAGTAGGTATCCAAGTTGTAATTGAGCACACCAAAAGAGAGCATTGTACCTCTTCTCTGCTTAGCTAAAGTGAGATTGAAAACTGTGCGGAGCCTTGCATACCCCGTTCATCAAACAAACGCATCGTTCACCGGACAGTAGCGTATAAATTGCATCAAGCCTGCGCAGTTGTGCTGCAAGACACTCAAGAGTTCAAATTCTTACGCTGGGAAGACTAGACAGTACCGGAGGGCTAGTAGATGCCAACAGAGTGAGCTTGTCAGCAGATATGGCGTGCGATCTCTGCCAAAACTCCCACAACGCAAAGAGACATCGGTAGCACAACGCAAACAGACGTCGGTAGCACAACGCAAACAGACCTCAGTTTCGCAACGCAAACAGAACCTAATTAAGTTCCGTGCACAACGCAAACAGAAGTTCATTTCTTTTGTTAATTAATGCGCATTGATAGTGACGCCTAGTCATGATCACTCTAGAGAACAAGTCTAGAAACATTTTGAGAAAACGATGGGTATGTAGGGATGGGTATATGAGTGAGGCGCTACATAGCCTGGCTGACAAAAGTAAAATGTGACGCGTTTCCTAGAGGAGGTAAATTCTGAGACTACCTAATTCTAAGTTAGTAGTCTAGCTACCATTGACCAGCGCCGGATCCAGGAATTTTTGAAAGAGGGGGTTCACCGTTAGCAGTTATGCCTAACATTACTAATTTCTCTTTTCTAATGAAATTATATGAAATTATTGAACAACGCCTATTGGAAAAGAGGTGGTTGCAACCTCCTAGACCCCCTCTGGATCTGGCCTTGCATTTGGACCGCTTACAGCCTAGTGTTAAGTGGCCGGTTCTGAGATTTTATACTGAGCTATAAGACATCTGGATAGGACGCGTTTGAATACTTTACTAGATTGGGAAGGCCCGCACTCTCTGTGATAGATTGGGTGACCACAACCATGTCGACATGGCAAACATAGCATCACCTGCATGTTGATGCTCAAGAGCAGCAGGATGTACGCATTGACCCTCTAACAGACAGTGATTCATTTGGCATTGATAGCTATTTGACAATGAAGGATATTGCCTAATCTCAAATATGAGATCTTTGAATAGAATTTCGCTTAGTACACATTTACCACCAATGACTTGCATGTACAATAAACTATTCTAGATCTCTATACGAGTACGTACTAGACTCAGGTGGTGTAAGTCACGAGCGAGCTCTAAGCAGCGCACCTCTTTTTGTATCAGTTGTGAGCGATCTACACGTTTTCCTGAGCACATGCAGTGTACCGTATAGTATGTGTATTTGCAACACTTGCCTATTTCGTACCTCCTGAACACAACGATCCATGCAACATTACATCCTAGTAAACACAACATAGTAACGCTAACTGATGTCTGTTTGCGTTGTGCTACCGACGTCTGTTTGCGTTGTGGGAGTTTTGGCAGAGATCGCACGCCTTATGGAGAGAACATTCAGCAGTTTCCGCTAGTAACTGTTGCTGAGTCAAATAAGGGTCAAACGAATTGCAATTGGAGGCCATACGGTATTTCCTTCTAACTCTCTCTTATGACATTATTACCTGCAGACTGCTGCTGCAAAGAAAAAAACGATCGACTGTCGGCCGAAAGGGCGTTACCTTGACTCAATGAGTATGCGCTATCTCTCCTGGAGAGTAGCAAACGGAGACAGTGAGTGTTGTTGTGTTAGCTAGTCACCTATAAATCTATCTCAGGTGCGAAGCTGCAGAATTGCCTTTGCGTTTTCATGGGGGAGGTCGTGTCTGATGAACGGGGTCGCACAGAAGGATCACGTTTACCATCCTAGCATAACCGTTTCAAGCCTTTGGAAGTCCCGCGTCTGGAATCACAGTCTTTACTAATCCTTCTTAGTGTGGGCTCTAACAAAGCTCAGTCTTACTTTGTTTACTTCTTGCGCACGCACGGCTGTCTGGTGATTGATGGTGCCCGGAATGTCGCTCTAGTAATTAATTAATTTGATGTTCCGGCAGTTCTAGTCGAATCTAGAGTTCCAACAAGTTGATCTCTACACGTACAGTAGCTACTTTAGTATTAGAGCACTTTCTAGACGTCGAACTCCTCCAAGCATGCAGGAATTTGTAGATGAGATTTGTGGATCTTGACGTGTACGTTTGGTGTTAACTGACTAGCTAGCTAGCTAGGAGCGTCAACGGCATCAGTTAAGTTTTTTAACAGCCAATTTGCAAAAGCGCGCATGCATGCGTACGTTTCGAATACCAGGTTTCAGTGAGCTTGGTTCTACACAAGCGCGTGCACGTGACGCCTGTTCATAACCTTTTTTTTGTGGTACGACTGACTCTAGCTCTAGAGAGTACAGTACAGTGTATACACACTGAAACAACAGAGCTAAAACATGCATCTAGACATGCACTACAATTTGTAGATCACATCTAGAGAGTTGCAGCTATTTGCTAGATGGCTTGCTCGTACTTTGGATGCCCGAGCCAACAAATATACAGGAATATCTGCCATTTATATATAATTAGTGCATTCAATAATAATTATTACTAGTGTATGTAGACGTACATTATCATATGGTTCTATTTCTATCATATGTAGAGTGTACTGCTAAACATGCATGCATGCATAACTAGATTAATTTATGTGGTACTGTGACCTACAATCCACTAGAATCACTAGATGCTAGGTGACGTCTCACGTGGGCAATCGGTGCATGAACGTTTCTAGGTATATGATGCCTAATTATGTTTCTTTCTGTCTAAACAGAGATCATCGGGTACGGTTGAGAACCAGTCTGCTAGTAAACGTGGCAGACACGCAGTTTTCAACACCACCTGGGAGACAGAAGGTAGTTTATCTTTTCTAGGCTAAGTCATACGTATATGGAATTTCTGGGGTTTTGCGAAGAGTCATCGCAGTCTGCTTTGTCTTCTGTCAGTGAAGGTCAATCATCTCAAAGGTACACAAAATGTTTACGACACGTTACATACTGCATGTCTGTTTCATGCACTTATGCTATGCATAGACTTTGCAAATCTACGATTCTCTGCTCTGCTGTCTTTTAGGCCTCGAAATAATCTTGGTATGGGCTAGAAACCCGTTGAATTTTAAGTTTATTAGGCTATCCAGTGGCTTCGATATGGGGTGTCCCATAGACTTAAAAAAACTTTGGGGTGTGGTGGCTTTTGTGACAATGCAAGCCCTATTTCGCCATTAATTAATCTTTGAAATTGATACAACATGACTGTCATCAACAGCTGAACAATGCTGTAGCTGTAAATTAATAGTATTATACAGCAGAATACGAGAGAAATGGCATAGACAACCCTAGACATACATACTTAGAAATTAAAAGTGCCAAACAAACAGAAGCAATATCTAGAGATATATAGTCACGTTTGATGTCAATTAGCAGACTAACGCATACCAAAGACATCTCATTGCACGTACAATGGGTGCATGGAGTGTGAGACTTTGTGTAACCTAGAGTATACCTGAAGAATACAAAATGAAAGCATTAATTAAATTAGTTGATGTGACATGGTACCAATTATGTAGCAGCTCTCTATACCGGTTATAATCAAACTTGCCATGAACTCTGCTCACTTGAGTCATGGAATAGATAGTAATTAACTATCTAAATACTAGGAAGATTTTATTATAATTAATTCGTGTGTGCCGCTTCTATAGTCAAGCTTCATCTGGATCATTAGCTACTGCTAGCTACCATGTGAATGGTGCGCAAATGGCAGTGCAAGGCCAATGGAATACTGTTAATATATCCAACAATTATTACTTTCAAGAAGGTGCACATTGTCTACACTACATCATGGTATGGCTGAGCGTGTGTGTATAAACAGTTGTTTACAGGTTTAGAAGAAAGAGCGAGTAAAGCTAAAACGAATACGTCGCAAGCAGGTTTGTCTACATATAAATTATAGCCAGGCTAGCTCGTACAAGACCCGTCGTGCCCGGTTCCCGTAGATATATGTCCCGACAACCCCATGCAGAGAGGAACCGGGCACGACGGCTCGAGAGGGTACTGCAGTCTTGTACGAGGCTCGATTTGGCTGGGCTTACGTTGTAGAGCGCAAACGTCGTATGATTCTGAATCTAATGCATGTCGAACTGAAGGCATGGGGGAAAGGTGCCCCCACAAAATTATTCTCGACGCTATCCTGGTCCATGACGTCATCTTGGATATATATATATATATATATATATATATATATATATATATATATATATATATATATATACAGCTATATAGACATGTGCACGGTATCTGAACTTCGGCGTCATAAAGTGGGTTTCAGTATATCTCCAGATATCTATTGCTATAGCATGCTCTGTCTGCTGTTTGCTTATGCTCGTTGTCGCCCCAACCCTGCATGTGTCTAGAGCCATGCATGCATGTTCATGTGGTTAGGCAAGTAAATAGTCTGTTGCAACTTTACAAGGGCACGACGTTCTTAGCTAGAGCATGATACAAGAGATCAGATATTTGTGTTTAGATTGAATTTGTCTCCTATAGATATGCTTCTCCTCTATGGTGAATTCCTGAACCCAGTTGACCCCTAGCTGGTTTGCTGTGTTCAGAGATTGTGTTTTGTGTTTAGTTATGCCACAAAGATGGAAAGAAACAGTTACTAGGTATCGTGGAGTACCCGATTTTAATGTAGCAGTGGAAGGATTGGATCTGTCAGGAGTGGAAGTGTCTCTAGAAAACGGACCGGCGGTTTTTTTCCAGTTTAGGGACCTGGATAAGACAGGCAAAGCGCCTCTGCCTTTACCAACTATTCAGGCTCGTTGTATATTTGGTAAACGTTACCAAAACATTCCAGAAGGAAAACTTGATTTTCCTTTGTTTGAAATGGTGGAATTCGACGTTCTACAGTTGTTTAATGATGTAAACTCTAAAAAAGTATTACAAACAATAAACGTTGGAGAGAACTTATTGAAGATGGCAGGTAGATGTCGAAAATGGTTCGAAGACCAAAGGGAGGTCAGCGAACTTTATGACGGAGTTCCAGATTTTTTGTTATATAAAAAATTTATAGCTGATGATCGGCATTCTGATGGTATGATCAGATTTATAAAAGTTGTCAACACTCGGATCATAATCTGGGTGTTCGGTGCTGGATCCGGTACGCGCTTGTGTGACTGCGGTTTGATGCCAGCGTTGTTTCAGAACAACACCACTAGAGAGTATTTCTATGGGTGCGAGCGCTGGCTTAGCCGTCAAGAAAAGCCGTGCGATTACAGTAAAGACTTCTGGGTTTCGAGATACAAACTCGAGACAGATGAAACTTGTTAGAGTTAGAGTTGTTACTAAAATGTCTACTTTGGTGTGCTGATGTTTTCTATTTAAATTTTACATTTTTTACAATGTGTACTGTAGTGTCTAGTGTTTTAGTTCTAGTTGTGGCGAGAAGTAGCAACTAGCAATTATAATTTTAGACAGTGAAACATTGAGCACGTTTTGGCTGCTCAAATTTTACTACTACAAGAAGGCATGCATTGCGTATACTGATGTGTACGATGTACGTGTACAGTACAGTGTACTACTGTACTAAAATTTTAGTTGTCTCTTACGCATGCGCTCACGAAACTGTGATGTAACTGTACTCCGAGGTGATACATGTCCGCATGCCTTCTAGTGCGTGCCCGTCTGCTCTTCTTTCTTACGACAGCCGAACTATTTTGGCATGAACGAAGCATCTGCTGCTATCAAACTCGATAGCCTAGACGCTCTCAGACAAATCACAGAGAACGGCATCGACCTTAGAACAATCAAAGACGACAACGGCGCCACATTGCTTCACGTCTGCTCTCGATATGGCCGTCAAAGCCTCATGCACTGGCTCATAGAAGAAGTAGGCCTTCTCCCAACGGATAGAGCCACAAATGGAGCCACTCCGGCGCACGACTCGGCGGCCTGTGGCCAAATATTGACCCTGCAGTGGCTTGTTGGCAAGAACTATTGTGCTGCGTCTGATTGTGATAATAGAGGAGTGTCGTTGTTGCATTATGGGGCGCAGTTCAATCGCGTGGATGTGGTTGAGT
>NC_085091.1:1681163-1703663 GCF_963422355.1 Corticium candelabrum | reverse complement strand
TTGTGTTTTTATTTTTGCTTATTGCTGCTGTTTTCATGTTTTATCAGGGCAGGGCCGGCAGAGTAGGGTGGAAGGTGAGCCATGGCCTACCCAACTAATGGGACTTCCATCAATCGGCTTTTATATCCTTGGTCTATTAATGCGAAGTATCAACCAAATTGATATCAATTTCTTGGCAGGCCAGGCTGTTTGCCCCTCAAAAGTTTGCATCACGGTGTGTGCCTGTTTCTATACAATAAGCAAAGACAACTGAATCCCAATTCAAAAAAGCCATACTGTATCAGAGACAACATTTTGTATATAAAAAAAACTAGACTAAGCCATACGGGCACGTTCACAGTAATGTCGACGTTTTACTGTGAACTCGTCCACGTCTATTGTCACCGTTCACTGATCAGTTTTTCTTTTCTTTGTTTTATTTTCTGTTGCATCGTCAGCGTGCTGTTCGGCCACCAACTTGCACACGTCCTTCAGTGTCTCCAGCAACACTTTGTTTTCTTCCGGTGTGCCCACAGTGACACGAAGGCAGTCTTTGCAATGAGGTTCTTTCCCTTTGTATTGCACCACCACTCCCTTGTCGGCCATCATTCTATAGACCTCATGTGCATGCTCAATCTCCGCCAGAAAGAAATTTGCTTCAGAGGAGCGAACCTAGATAATCAGACTGTTAATGATACAGTCTATAGACACTTATTCTGTTCGGTAGTTTTTGCAGGGATCTTGGGGTGTCAGGTTAATTCTATAGGAAAACATGTTTGGAAACATTCAATCTCTCCCATCCTTCCATAGCGTTCTAACTGTTTAAGGTAGCTTGTGAGCTCATTAACTTAAGGTGGAACAAATGACATTAAAAGTTATTATTTTTGATGGACCATTATATATTTTTTATTTTTCATTTTCTTTATTTTGCACATGCATTATAAAAAATGTATATATATTAATATTTTATCTGAATTTGTAAAAACTTTAGAATTAAAATTTTTTGGGCTTAATTAATTAAACACAAATAATTGTATAAAACATTATATAGCAATTACCAATTACTATAAGTAATATATAAATTAAATTGGAAGTTAAACACAAATTGCATTTAATAAAATATATAAAATCAATATTTTATAGAAATTTATCTAAATTAATTGTTTATTCCAACAAAATATATAAGTCAATATTTTATAGAATTTTATATAAATTAATTTTTTTATTACACATTATTGACACTTTACAGTTGACTGTCATTGACTGTCTCTGATTGTTAAATGTCATCTTACGTTCTTCACTTCTGGTGTCTGTCTCATTGATTCCATGAGCTTATCCCTTTCTTGTTGAACTTGCTTCACTCGTTGGTGCATCTCATCTACAAGCTCGAGCGCATCCATGCCCATCTTTGCTGTCATTGTACTCAAATTATATGGGGTTTTCACCTTGTTGAAAACGTCGATTACAGACGGGTGTGCAATAGCCCAACCAAGCCTAAAATGTATTAGAAAGATCACGCTACGTATGAAAAACAACGACTCGACGTATTGTGTTAACCTGATGCCAGCTAAACCGAATGATTTTGACATTGTTTGGAGCACTACAAGATTTGGATATTTGTCTACTAAATCGCAATCACTCGGAGACGTACTGAAGTCAACATACGCCTCATCCAGTGCAACCATGCCCTTGTAATCACTCTCCAACAGCTCAATGATGTCTTCTCGGGGAATCCTTACTCCTGTTGGGTTCCCTGGTGAACATATAAAGATGACTTTCACTTCTGGTGTGATGGCTTTCTTCAGTTTGTCCATGTTCAGTTGATAGTCTGGTGTAAGAGGGACGGAGATAACTTTTGCATCGTTGATGTCTCCTCGGACTTTGTACACGCTGAATGTAGGTGGTGTAACAATAATTGATTCTTTGCCGGGACTGCAGAAAATTCGGATTGTGCTATCGATTGCTTCGTCGCTGCCCACTCCAGTGAAAATTTGTTCAACTCGAATTCCCCTGAGAGAGGTAGAACAGATACAATACCGTGTGTGTGTGTGTGTGTGTGTGTGTGTGTGTGTGTGTGTCTGTCTGTCTGTCTGTCTGTCTGTCTGTCTGTCTGTCTGTCTGTAAATAGTATATTTTCATAAATCGACACTAAAACATCCACATATCATAAACTAAAACAATGTCCAACAACCACCAAGGCTGCAAACAAAACACAACTATCTAGCTAACAACTGTTCAGACTACAAGTCAAAGTTCTGCCTGTCTGCCTTTCTGCTCAACTGTCTATCTGTCTGTCTGTCAGACTTCAAAAACAAACGAATTTTTTTAGCGTCTTACCTGGATTAAAAAGTGTGATTGTGGTCATGATTCGGATGAATACGGATACCATCTTTTAACCTGTAAATATGGGGTGGACCTGTGTGGTCTCACAATTCAGTCTTGAATGGGTGGAGTGAGTGCCTGTCTGACCCTCACCTTCCCCATCAAACAGAACAAATACATCAATACTGAAGACCGTCCAGACATTACAATGTTTGATCCAAATACTGGACAGAATTTCGATATTGATGTGTCCCTGGCTCATCCGTGGAGTCGCGACATTATTAAGAGGGCTAGCAAGGAAAATGGTCATGCTGCCACGACAAGAGAAGAAAACAAATGAAAAATATTCAGAAGAGCTTGTTCCAGGAGGATATGTATCAAGATGTGTTCCTCTTGTGATAGAACATTTTGGGAGGTGGGGCACAAAGGCAGAGTATTCTTGCAGCATTTGTCACAACAGTCAGCAAATCCAGAAGCCAATTTTAATGCTTCCATGTTCATGTCGTATTGGAGAAAAAGATTTTCTACAATTCTGCAAAGATGCAATGCCAAAGTTATCCTTAGAAAACTTTCAAAACTGTCACCTAGTCATGGTGATTAGATAGATTATTTGATTTTGACATTCAAGGTCAAGTCCATTAGTTAATGACTTTGTTGTTTGCAAGGACTGATTTGTAGTTTTAAAAATCCTAGCATATGCACAAGTAGAATCTGTATGAGAATAAATTATCTGTCTGTCTGTCTGTCTGTCCGTCTGTCACTCTCATTTATTGAAACACAAACTCTACGTAACACTAAAATTAAAATGCAAACAAGCTACTGAGTTTAGCTTTAGTTTAATGCAAGCTACTTTGATAGTCTCTATATTATATGTTCTCATTTAGTTCTCCAGGGAAGACACGAGTCAGCTTGTGGAGGATGACTTTAGCGTTACTTCGTTGTAAGATTATTCAGATTTTTTCCTTCAAAAACCTCTAAAGTCAGCTACATTTGTATAGCCTTCAATGTCTGTCTGTCTATCTGTCTGTCCATTAGTTAATGACTTTGTTGTTTGCAAGGACTGATTTGTATTTAAACAATCCTAGCATATGTACAAGTAGAATCTGTATGAGAATAAATTATCTGTCTATCTGTCTGTCTCTGTGTTCAACTGCCTGCCTGCCTGCCTGTCTGCCTGTCCGTCTGTCTGTCAATGGTAGTATATTTCAAACATGCTCACTATTACAGGCTAAACTTTAAATGAATTCAATATGCCCTATAGGGCCACTATACCTATCAATCTAATGTACATAAAACTGAGTTACAAAGTCATTTATGTCATTACGATTACTGGAAGTTAGAATTAAAATCTTCCTAGTGATTGTATTAGCGTTGCACCACTGCAATGTCGTTGAGAAGTGTTTTCGCCAAATGCACATACATTCCTTGCAGTTGTTCTTGCCTGAATCGTCCCATGCCCTCTGTGACAGTTCCTGCAAGTATTTGTTGGCTTCTTTGCTCCAATGACCAAAGTGTTCCATGACAAGGGGAATAAACCTCGATGGTGCTCCAGGAAGTTTGAGTTGACTGTATTGTATTGTTTTCCTCTCCTCTCTGTCTGTCTGTCTGTCAAATAACTGTCTGTCTGTTTGTCTGTCAAATAACTGTCTGTCAAATAACTGTCTGTCTGTCTGTCATACATTTTCGAACATTGAACTATTATACACCATCTCAAAGCAAAGCAACTAAATACTACCCAAGCCAATGTCAGTCAGTCTACTAGTATGTGTCTGTTCAGTGTAATTATCGATCACGTGGTCCACATGTTCGCGCAAAAGACAGTTCACCCACACATACAATCACCTAAACTTCGCAATTTTCTTCTTCAACTCTGCATAAGCAAACGGGTACCGATGCAACTCCTGACCGTCTTCCTGCTCGACCGACAGCACAGACCCAAAGCTGTTCTCGTTAGAATCCAGTAAAATGCCTACAGACAAGGCATGCGTGCACAAAGTAATGAAACAAAAACAAAAAGAAATGTGCCACAAATTCCAATATGGCTTCAGATATTTCACCAACTTACTGACGTATAGCCTTGCTTTACTGTAATTGGGTCATTAACTTTACTAAAACGCTAACTAAAGCTACGGTTGGGCTTTGAGGCCTACAACAAGTTGCGTGCACGTGCAGTCTCTAGCTAGCTAGCTAGCTGTACGTCTCGAGCTCCTAACCTTTCTTGTATTCATCTCTTGCACAGCGGTAAGGAACTAAGTTCAAAATATTCGGACGAATAAGCCTCTCCAAATCTAAAGACATACAGTTACTTTGTAATATTTGTCCACTAACACAGCTCTATCCTAATAAATAGCACATCCGGGTGCTTAAAATCACGTGGTTTGGCGATTGATTTCGTTGGTTTGATGAAAGCTGATGATCCTGAACAAACAGAAACAACCATTGTTACCAACGTTCCAAACTTTTTACAAGCGTCTCTGTTCGACATCTTTTTACAAGCATCTAATCATGACTTTGCTGCATGCGCATGCTGCTAGGACAAACTGCTGTGAAACATCTACGTACGTCTGTAGCGTACGAGGTGTCAAAAGACTATTTTGCTATCATTCGTTGCCGGAAGTCTTCCTTAGCTAATTAACTATAGAAGGCCTAGAGACACCCGTCTACACTGTTTTTAGTAATAATATTATTACATTGCACCAGAAAACCGGATTTTGAATTTCAACTATCTACGATTACAGCTTAGGTAAAAGCCCTAAAATGTGTATCACAAAAAAGTCTAGAGGTGGCAAACAAACTTTGAATTAATTAAACATACGGGTCTCAGTCTAGTTACATAGGAGTCTCCCGGATTAACCGGAGATGACCAGCACGACCATGGAAAGCTGGAAGACCATGTTGGGCGAGTTCGTGGCGGGATTGAAGAGTCGCAGCGACGACGTGCGCGAGAAGACGGCGCACCAGCTGCAACAATACGTCGATACGGAACTGCGAGAGATGAACATCGATGAATACGCTTCATTCATGAATGATCTCAACCACCATATCTTTGAGATGGTCTCCGGATCGGAGGTGCATGAAAAGAAAGGCGGCGTGATGGCAATAAGTAAGAACGAAAAATGGGCGTGGTCATTAATTAATTAATTAGTATTTTATTTATTTTGTTTTATTTTTTATTTTATTTTTATATATTAATTGTAATTAATTAATTAGTATTTTATTTATTTTATTTTATTTATTCTGTTTTGTTTTGTTTATTTTATTTTTATATATTAATTTAATAATTAATTATTTTTATATATTAATTGTAATTAATTAATTAGTATTTTATTTATTTTATTTTATTTTGTTTATTTTATTTTTATATATTAATTGTAATTAATTAATTAGTGTAATTATAATTATTAATTTCAATTTTTTAGTCACTTGGGTGAATGGTGGCATGATAATAAGTAGGAAAACAAAAATGGACGTGGTTAATAATTAATTAATTAATATTTTATTTATTTTATTTTATTTTGTTTATTTTATTTTTATATATTAATTGTAATTAATTAATTACTATAATTATAATTATTAATTTTGATTTTTTAGTCGCTTGGGTGAATGGTGGCATGATAATAAGTAGGAAAAACAAAAATGGGCGTGGTTAATACTTAATTAAATTTATTTGTAACTAATTACAATTAATTAATGTAATATTAACTATTAATTTCAATTTTAGTCTTGGGTAAAAACAGTGGTGTGTGTCTTGAGTAAGAACGGTGGTGTGTGATTGCAATGAATAAAAAACAAAAAGTGGCCATGCTCAATAGTTAATTAATATTTTATTTATTATAGTTTTATAAAGTAATTATAACTATAATTAATTAATTAGTGTAATAATAACTAGCAAATGAAGCTGTGTTTACACCGTCGCTTCAGAGCTACGAGCATGTGTGTGTGTGTGTGTGTGTGTGTGTGTGTGTGTGTGTGTGTGTGTGTGTGTGTGTGTGTGTTTATTGTTAATATCAATGTAAATTTTATTAAATTGTGTCTATCTATTGTCTTTATCATTAGTTAATTATTAGCTTGTTGCTAGAATGTATAATTCTTTGAAAACACAGGTATGCGTTGATGTGATTAGAGATAGTTAGCTAAATATCATCAATGTTCCACAGTGACACTACTTTGAATTCAACACATTCACATGCATGCCAGCTAGCTGTGTTAACTCTAGATCTTGCACGGAGTGCGCTTGTTATCCATGTTATTTCTCAATTATGTATCGCTCTTGCATCACTTGCAGTTGAAGATATATATTGAGGTGGACGCGATTATCATGCTTTCGTTGAGCTGTTGCTATCATCTTTTGTTTCGTTAATTCGTAGCTCTAACTTTAGAGATTGATCTCATACGTCTCCTACCTGCATGGGAAATAATGTGAAGTGACATGTCTAGCAACTGGATCCAGAAGAAAGCAGCGTCAACGTTTCCTACGAATCTTTCTTGCAAGACGATGTTGATCGTTCATCATCAGTAATATAGTATACTTACATCTCTTTAACATATTGATCCTGAAGACCGCGGGTGATGGCATGTTAGTCGTGTGCATGCATGGTCCCATGGAACCTTGGCTTGGCTTCTTGAAGAACAATGAATTTGTTTGTTTGCAATTCTTCTGTGAAATTAACAGACGCGTACAACTATTACTTGAACTTTACTCTGCGCTTCTCAGTTTGACGACAGTTTGACCTTAGAATGGGTAAATGACATCTCGGCTTTTCTGTCATAATGTGCGGGATTTTGTTACGTCACCCATTGTTGGTGTCCCAAAAGGACTCAACAAACCCCCAGAGTGATTCATGCTGACAAGGTATTGTTACGTCACCTACTTTTCGCATCCCAAACCAACTGCTGATTGGCTCAACAAATCCCCGAGCTTGACACATGCTTACAAACATACATAGATAATGACATCCGGACAGAGACCGGAAGTCAATTCAGCCCGTTTGGAGTGAGCTTCTCGCGAAGCAGTCTACCACTCATTTTGGTGTCCTCCTTTTACGCTCATAGCTTAATTATTGATTTCAATTTTTTGTCCTCTGGGTGAATTGCTGCATGATTATAAGTAAGAAAACAAAATTGGGCGTGGTTAATAATTAATTGGTATTTTATAATTAATTATTAATTTTAACGTTTAGTCTCATAGGGAGTGGAGTGATGGCATTAGTTAAATAAAAACAAAAATAAATAGATTAATTAATTAATTATTGACCACACCCACTTTTTGCTTGTTTTTATTTTTAATTAATTAATGAGTTTCATTATAATCATTAATTTAAATTTTAGTGAGTCTCTTGGGTGTTGATGGTGGGAGTTCGACGAAAGTCAATCGTTTCGCAAACTACCTGAGGCACGTGTTGCCATGCGGCGATATGATAGCAATGGAGATGGCTGCGAAAACAGTCGGACAGCTCGCTCTCAGTGGAGGAACGTTCACAGCTGAGTACGTTGAGTTTGAGGTGAAACGATCGTTGGAAGCATTACAGGCAGACAGAATTGAAGGACGAAGGCATGCTGCTGTAAGTCCGTTGATCGAACGTATAGAAATGTATTAAAGGAGTCTGGTTTTTACTGGGTTTCTAAGGTGCTGATTCTGAGGGAGTTGGCTGTCAATGCACCGACGTTGTTTTATCAGAAAGTGCAGCCATTTTTTGACAACATCTTTACGGCAGTTAGAGACCCAAAGGTGGGTGGTAGACTAGATGGCAGCATGTTGCTATGATGTATCTTCTAAAGATGCAGCAAGTTAATGTGTGGGAAAATCTAAGTGTTGTGGTTGTGAGGTTGTTGAATGAGGCAATTATTATAGTAATTGTATAAGAGGTAGGCAGATAGGTGTGTGTCTGTGTGTGTCTGTGTGTGTGTGTGTGTGTGTGTGTGTGTGTGTGTGTGTGTGTGTGTGTGTGTGTGTGTCTGTCTGTCTGTCTGTCTGTCTGTGTGTGTGTGTGTGTGTGTGTGTGTGTGTGTGTGTGTGTGTGTGTGTGTGTGTGTGTGTGTCACTGTGTGTGTGTCACTATGTTTGTGCACGATTGTGTGTGTGTGTATGCACGCGTGCGTGCATGTGTGTGTGTGTGTGTGTGTGTGTGTGTGTGTGTGTGAGTGTGTGTCACTATGTGTGTGTGTCACTGTGTTTGTGCACGATTGTGTGTGTGTGTGTGTGTGCACGTTTGTGTGTGTGTGTGTGTGTGTGTGCGCACGCGCGCACGTGCGCACGCACGCACGCGCTGTAGCTCAATTGGTTAGTGAGTGCATTTGGAGAATGAAAACATGTGAGACCTTGCAGGGTTGTAGGTTCAAGTCACAGTGATGGCGAGCTATGGCATAATTTCTGTAAGCAAGAGACTTACACACAATTGCTTCTCTCGACTCAGGAGTATAAATGAGTACCTAGTCATTGACTGGGGTGGACATGACCGCTGGCTTGGCAGTAACATCATACAGCAGATGGGTACTTGTGGGCCTTGGTGTCCAGTCCAAGAGCTGCGCCATAGTCAGTGCACTTGGATAACTCAGGCCAAGCTCCAGGTGGATTGTAGTGCTGACCCTAAGCCTCCACGTAGCACATGGAGGCCCTTCTTCTAGAGGCAGGGGAGCTATCACTGCAACTGACCTTAAAGGAGCACTTCACCGGTCTGTGCATCTCTGACTCGGCCCTTAGCACTAAATGTTTCTGGTCACACATCAAGTTGGGAAGTTTGGCACTATCTCAGAGCAAACTTGATAGCGGACCATTATGCTAAGGTTAGAAAACAAATACGTACGAGGCGGTTTTCCAAATAACGTCGACTAGGTGTAGGTTTCATTTACCGCTTCGTGTAGACTTTTTGCTAGGTGAAAGTAACATGTGCTTTTGCATCACTAACTCACCTTCAATCAACGGCGAAAAGCACACATACGGCGATGGTTCGCTGTAGAATGAAGTCACTTTTTGTCATGTGATTATGTACAGTAACGCACGTTTCCGTGTGTTTTTTGCATCATTCAAGCCCTTTTGAACTGTACTATGGCCTCCATTCATAGAAAGAAACACGGAGGAAAATGCGAAAGACAGAGCGATTGCAAGTCGCTCAACAAGATCATGTGGAGTCTACAATGTACGAACGACTGAGTCGCTTATGGACTGTAACTTGTTCTATTTTACTGTTAGAGTCACCTGAAGCATCTAGACTCATCTCTTGTGTGCTCTAGTAGTTGGCCTCGGAAATCAAGACCAAAACAATGCACTGCACAACACAGCAAGCGTTCGGTCTGCAGCCTAAGGCCTTAACATCCGTTAACGTCTACTGTGTGTGCATCAATCGGTGAAGTGTTCCTTTAAGGTTGACGTCATTCATAATTGACGTGGAGGGCTTGACATTTGTCCATTTTGTCCATTTGTGTGTGTGTGTGTGTGTGTGTGTGTGTGTGTGTGTGTGTGTGTGTGTGTGTGTGTGTGTGTGTGTGTGTGTGTGTCTGTGTCTGTGTCTGTGTCTGTGTCTGTGTCTGTGTGTGTGCTATTTTTATGTACTAAATTTACTTTGTTACATGCAGCAAGCTATCAGAGAGGGTGCAGTTGCTGCTCTGCGTGCGTGTCTTGTTCTGACGTCTCAACGAGAATCGAAAGACGTTCGTAGTTCTGTCTCTAGAAGAACTTGGTATCAGGTATGATATGATCTACTATGTTATCTATCATATTATGGTGACTGGTTGGTTATACAGCAAGCATATGAAGAGGCTGAGAAAGGTTTGTCAGAACAGAGAGAGAAGGGATCGACTTTGTCGCGTGATGATCGCACGCATGGCGCATTGCTTATCATCAATGAATTGATATTAAACAGCAATCTGGAATCAGAGGTGAGGAGGATGCTCTTAGTACCAGAAATATAGAGAGTGTCTCGTTTAGTAATAAGGAGTTCAGAAATTGGTAGATCAGTGTTGTTGTAGCTGCATGAATGGTAGACTGAGAGAGCAACAGATGAGGTGCAACAGGTCAATTGTAAATGGATGACTAAATGGCGCGGCTTAATGACAGACAGATTGACAAGGGACAGACAGACAGATAGACAGACAAACTGATAAACAGATGGACAGACAGACAGGTAGACAGACAAACTGATAACAAATGGACAGACAAACAGATAGACAGAACTGACAACAGATGGACAGAGAGACAAACAGACAGACAAACTGATATTACAGATGGACAGACATACAGATAGACAGACAAACTGATAAATTATTTAATAGATAGACAAACTGATAACCAGATGAACAGACAAACAGACAGACAGATAGACAGACATATAGACAGACAAACTGATAGACAGACAAACTGATAAACAGATAGACAGACAAACTGATAACAAATAGACAGACAGACAGACATATAACAAACTGATAAATTGATGGACAGACAGACAGACAGACAGATAGACAAACAGACAGACAGACAGACAGACAAAAACTGATAAACCATGGACAGACAATTGACAAACTGATAAACACATGGACAGACAAACAGATAGACATATACACAGATAGACAGACAGATAGACAAACAAACTGATAAACAGATAGACAGATAGACAGACAGACAAACTGATAAACAGATGGACAGACAAATAGACAGATAGACAGACAAAGAGCTGGACATACAAATGGACAGACATATAGACAGACAAACTGATAACAAATGGACAGACAGACAGATGGATAGACAGACAGACAGATAGACAAACTGATAAACAGATGGACAGACAAACAGATAGACAGATAGACAGACAGACAAACTGATAAACAGATGGGCAGACAAACAGACAGATAGAAAGACAAACTGATAAACAGATAGACAGATAGACAGACAGACAAACTGATAAACAGATGGACAGACAAACAGACAGCTAAGCAGTGATTTTCCTAGCCTCTGCAAAACATGCGTCCTCATCTAAAAATGTGCATATGTAGCCCCACTTTAAAAGACATGGCCAGAGTTGGTGGTACGTTGTGCTAACCCTAACCTTTCAGCTCACAAAAACACTAAATTCAAGTACACAGTACGTGTACTGTTGAGTTCCTTCTGTAGGCATTTGCATTCTGGTTTTTCGTTTGTTTACATGTACTACATCTGTTTATCTGTCATCATCTATAGTATGATTATAATATATCTGGCTTTCATTTATTAGTTATTTATTTAAGTTTATTAGGTTATCATAAGCCCTTCCTGCAAAGGAAACCAAAGGATAAACTTTGCATATCAAAGGAATATTCTGATCCAATGGGTGGAGCGATGGTCATTATCCAATTATCTTGTAGGATCGACTGACCAACAGCTAGAACCTTTTGACCTCTAGTAGAGCAGCTCTTATTTCAATCAGTGGTTTAATGAGTGCCTGGTTGCACTTGCAGCCAGGGTTTAGCAGTTTAGTGGTCCTTCGTAGTAGACAAGAATGAACATAATAGGATGCGTCTCGCTGTCTGAAATCTGCATCCCAACTTCCTCAAATGCGTCCCAGGACGCATCAAATGTATTGTAGGAAAATCACCGGATAAGGCAGATAAATTGGTAAACAGATAGACACACAGACAGATAGATAGACAGACAGATAGTCAGACAAACAAGCAGACAAAGTGATAAACAGATAGTCAGACAGACAGATAGACAGACAGATAGTCAGGCAAACAAGCAGGCAAACTAATAAACAGACAGACAGATGGGCAGAAAGAGCTAAACTCGTGATTTACAATATGCCACTATTGATGCTGTCCATTAACGTATGGCGTGACTATTCATATATTTGATTATGTACTGCCATTAACATATGGCGTGACTATTCATATATTTGATTATGTACTGCCTCTAGTTTTTGGAGTGGGATGTTGATGACATTGAACTCCAGCAACAGAAACCATATCTGAAGGCATTAGAAGATCTCAGCAACTCGAACTCCAGACCCTACGAAAAGTTCCATCATCGACAGACAACGGGAAGCCAATCAAGGTTGGAGAGGGGATACAGTCAACTGTGCAGAGAGTTTATGCTCAGCAAGTTTGGTGAAGTAAGACTGAAGTTGACCTGATGTTGCTTGTGTTGTTGTCTTGGCTTTTGTTGTATTGGAAATTGTCTGGCTATGGTAGCTGAATTGTGTTGTCGATTGTGGATTGATAGTGTTGTCTCTGTCTTGTGTTGTGGTTCTGATGAGGTTTGTGGTTGTCTATGATGTCTGTTGGTTGAGTTGTAGGGGTGTCATTTGTTTCTCTGTTTGTTTGTTTGTTTGTCTCTTTATGTGCTGTGCTTGTTTGCCTTTGTCTGTCTGTTGTTTGTTTGTCAGTTTGTTTGTTTATCAGTTAGTCAGTCACTTTGTTTGTCTGTTTGTTTATCAGTTTGTCAGTTTGTTTGTCTGATTGATTGTTTGTCAGTTTTTCAGTGTGTTTGTCTATTTGTTTATTAGTTTGTCAGTTTGTTTGTCTGTTTGATTGTTTGTCCATATTTTCATTTATTTTTATTTATTTTATATTGTTGTGTTTGTTTTTTGTTGTCTGTCAGTTCATTTATCTGTTTGTCTATTTGTCTGCTCATTATACAATACAATTCTACCAGTCTCATTGTATTTTGTTTCCACGGGTGTGTCACCATGTGCTGAGACTTCGTACCAGCCGAAATGTCAATCAACTGGTTCAACAAGGACTCCTCGCATTACTGCCTCGTCTGGCTGCTTTCCAGTCAGAAACATTTATGAGGTGAGAAGGACGTTTAGCTGTTCGTACAATGAGGCAGCTGTCAATAACCGTTTTGGTTTTATATATCAGTTACTTGGGCGAGAGCATGTACTATTTTCTCAACTGTTTGAAGAAGGTGAGAGTAGACAAGGTTTATGTTACATTTTGAATTTGTTGACTAATTTGTGAATTGAAACTGTGATGATTGTATGAGATCATTGAGTTAATGCGATTGGACGCTGTTGGGTGGTTGGATGAGGTCAATGCGTGTGATATTGTGGCATGCTGATCAGGAAAGCAATGAGTGTGTTTACAGACATGCTGTAGCAGATGGTTATGTGAACAGACAGACAGACAGACAGACAGACGAACAGACAGACATGTGGTGGCATGTCTATTGAATTAGTGACAACCTGTCATGGACCTCTATTTCTTTGATGAGATGTCAGACCTGCTTTTGATCCTCATTTTTGTATGTCATGTTGGACAAGCAAACTTGTTGGCAGCTGGAACAACACTTTTAATGATATTTACAGTTTGGTTTTGACATGGCATTCTTGGAGACAAACAACTAAACAGACAGATAGACAGGCAGACAGACAGACTCACAAACAGACAGACATGCAGACAGACAGACACACAGACAGACAGACAGACAGATGGACAGACAGACAGACACACGGAGATGAATGGATGGACCGGCTACTACATCATAAGAGTGACAGACAGATCAGTGACAGGCAAACAAATTGACTGTGTATGTGCTCAATCATGGGTCATGTTGTTAAACAATCATTTGGGTAACTGTATTACACATTGCAGTATGTACTTCATCTGTTTTCATATTTACTGTTTTTGTTTGATTAAAGGAACGAGATAGGTCTAACGCTTTCAGAGCTGTTGGATTGACAGCCATTGCTGTTGGTACGGACATCATACCTCATCTCGAGCCAATTTTGGCGATCATTCGAACTACATTAAGTGGCATCAGAGATTCATCCCTAAGGTCTGGGCAGCTCTTTATGCTGTAGTGTATTACAGCTGTGGAGAAAATATTTCGTAGTATTATCAATCAGTGTGTTTTGGTACTGTTGTATGCATGTCTATAGTATGTACACTTTTGTTTGTGTTTTGTTGTTTTGTTAGTTGTTTATTAGTTTGTTTGTATTGTCAGTTTGTCTTCTTGTTTGTTTCTTTGTTAGTCTATTATCTGTTTGTCTGTTTGTCTTGTTTTTTGTTTGTTTGTTTGTTTGTTTGTCAGTCTGTCTGTTTGTTTGATCGGTTGGTTAGTTGGTTTGTTTGTCTATCATTTGTTTGTTTTTAGTTTGTCTTGTTTGTTTGTTGGTTTTTATTTTTTTTTTTTTGGTAGATTGATTGGCTGTTTGTCTATCATTTGTTTGTCTGTTTGTCAGTGGTCTTGTTTGTGTGTTTGTTTGTTTGTTTGTTAGTTTGTCTTTTTGTTTGTTTGTTTGTTAGTTTGTCTTTTTGTTTGTTTGTTAGTTTGTCTTTTTGTTTTGTTTGTTTGTTTCTTTGTTTGCCTATCATTTGTTTGTCTGTCAGTTTGTTTTATTTGTTTGTTTCTTTGTCTTTTTGTTTGTTTCTTTGTTTGTCTTTTTGTTTGTTTGGTAGGTTGTTTGTTTGTTTGTCTGTCATTTGTATGTCAGTTTATCTTGTTTGTTTGATTGTTTGTTTGTTGGTCTCTCATTTGTATATTAGTCATGAATTTCTACCTACTTTTTCGTTCTTTAGGAGAAGCAAAGCTAGTCCTCCTGACTACTCTGTATTCAACTGTATCAGCATGCTCGCCAGAGCACTGGGTGACAGTCTTGCAAACGATGTGAAGTCTCTGCTAGATTTGATGTTAGCAGCCGGACTAAGGTATTACCAATTTACATAGTCTTTTTTCTTCTTTGTCAGCAATAAATAATACGTATGTCTTACAGCCCTGCTCTCACATCAGCGTTGAAGACACTGGCAGCTGACATTTCATCACTTAAGCGTGACATTCAAGGTGATTTATGCTTGATTGATCTGTTTGTATTGTATTGTATGCATTTGTGGTGTGTGCTGTGTAGGTGGTCTTTTGCAGATGTTGTCGTCTATTTTGTTAAATAAACCTACAAAACACCAACCGGCTACGAGAACTGTTTCTTCAACGTCAATTCAATCAGGTGATATGTAGTGATATGTTGTACAAGTGGGGCATGAACTGTTGTACATGTGGGGTATGAACTGTTGTCTTCTACTAGGCAGCATTCAATGCAATGTTGGGATTTGAGTTAGACCTAGTAGAGTGTGTGTACAGATGGAAAGATACTTATGCACTGAAAGCACAAACAAGTGGACAGATGAGTGGACAGACAGATGGGCATACAAAGACATGCAGACACACAATCTGACAGAGAGAGGGAACAGAACAGTCTGATGAACGTGTATACATAAATACGTACATACACATGTTGACAGTGAGGCAGGTAGGTAGACAGATAGACAGACAAGCAGATGGACAGACAGACAAACAGACAGATGGACAGACAGACAGACAACAGATGGACAGACAGACAGACAGACAGACAACAGATGGACAGACAGACAGACAGACAGACAACAGATGGACAGACAGACAGACAGACAGACAGACAGTAACTTGAAAGACAGATACACATACAACAGACAGAAAGACAGACAGACAGACAGACAGACAGAAGACTGATAGACATACAACAGACGGACAGACAGACACTTTCACAGACAAACCACAATGCAGATAGATGAGACCACTTACAGTGTTTATTGTGATCTGATTGTAGGAGGCTCTGGATTTGACGTAAGTGAGTCTAGCAACCTCACACTTGCTATGCAGACCCTCAGTTCATTTGAATTTGACAGTGAGCTTTATGTGACAGTTTTGACGTCGAGTTGTGTAATCTTTAAGATGCAATGCTGTTAGGTCACACTTTGACTCAGTTTGTACGCCAGTGTGCAGACAACTTTCTTTATAGTGAACAGAAACAAGTGCGAATGGAAGCCGTTAAGACCTGTTGTCGTCTTTTGACACCAGCTCTGAAGGTGTGTTTATCAAATTGTCTCAATGTCTTCACTTTGCTTTGCGTTTCAGGTTGCTTGTGTGGTGTGTGTGTGTGTGTGTGTGTTGTTGTTGTTGTTGTGTGTGTGTGTGTGTGTGTGTGTGTGTGTGTGTGTGTGTGTGTGTTTGGTACTGTAGCTCAATTGGTTAGAGTGCATTTGGAGAGTGAAAACATCCGGGACCTTGCAGGATTGCAGGTTCAAGTCACAGTGATGGCGAGCTATGGCACAATTTCCTTAAGCAAGAAACTTACACACAATTGCTTCTCTTGACTCAGGAGTATAAATGAGTACCTGGTCATTGACTGGGGTGGACATGACCGCTGGCTTGACATCATGCAAATAACATCATGCAGCAGACGGGTACTTATGGGCTGTAGTGTCCAGTCCCAGAGCTGCGCTATAGTCAGTGCACCTGGATGACTCCGGCCAAGCTCCAGGTGGATTATAGCGCTGGCCCTAAGCCTTCAAGTAGCGCATGGAGGCTCTGTCTCTAGAGGCAAGGGGAGCTATCTGTGCAACTGACCTTAAGGTCGACGTTGAATGACGTGGAGGGCTTGACATTTGTCATTTGTCCATTTGTGTGTGTGTGTGTGTGTGTGTGTGTGTGTGTGTGTGTGTGTGTGTGCATGTGTACGTGCGTGCATGTGTGTGCGTGTGTCTGTCTGTCTGTCTGTCTGTCTGTCTGTCTATTTCTCTGTCTTTCTGTCTGTCTGTCTATCTCTCTGTCTTTCTGTCTGTCTGTTTGTTTGACTGTCTGTCTGTCTGTCTGTCTGTCTGTCTGTCTGTTTGTTGATCCGTTTCTTAACTGTGTCCTCTCACATGTGAGATTTTAAATGTCTGTTGTTACAAACAGCTTCAGGTTTCACCAACTGGTCAAGTAATAGCTGCTGGTCCAGTTAGTCAAACACAAGCCAAAGTAGTGTCTGAAGTTCTCGGTAAATTGCTGTCTACGGGCATAACAGACCAAGGTAAACACTCAATATATTAGCAACGATCACTCTCACATCACTAATTCCTTAATATGCTCTTATACAGAGGAGGACATACGACTCTGTGTTCTCAGTAATCTTGATGGAAGGTTTGACGGTCACCTAGCACAGGCAGAAAATCTTAATGCTTTGTTTGTGGCACTCAATGACGAGGTTAACACTTGACATGGTTCTGTACTTCAATGGGTTTTGCATTAGTTGCTTGCATTGTGTTGTAGTTGTTTTCTGTTCGTGAGTTGGCTATCTGTACTATCGGTCGCCTCAGTGCTCTTAATCCAGCATATGTGATGCCATCCCTGAGAAAGACACTTATCCAAGTAGGTGTTTGCCACTGCATTGCGCAGCGGAGTGAGGTTGTAATGTTTTAGAGATGTCTGTCTGTCTATCTATCTGCTGTCTGTCTATCTGTGAGACTGTCTGTCTGTCTGTCTGTCTGTCTGTCTTTCTATCTGTCTTGTGTGTCTGGCTGCCTGCCTGCCTGCCAGCCTGCTTGGAGAAAATGATCGATTATCCTAGAAAACTTCAACATTGCTTAACTTTGGATATATCACAGAAACAGTCAGAAGATTTTGTTAAAAACATAAATCAAATAGGGATGCTGCCAGACTTAGGTCATTACAGGGGAACGGTGCAGGAGCATGGCTTGATTTTATTCCCTTAACATACAAGAATGCACTTAAACCTAACGAATTTCGTTTAGCATCTTGTGTAAGATTGGGGATCAACTTGTCATTTAGTCGATTGCTTAAGCATTGTGACTGCGGGCAGAAGTTAGATCAAGAAGATTTCATTTGGTTACTTGTAAATATGGAGGCGGTCCTGTCTGGTCTCACGATATTATTGTTGCTGAGTGGTCTGCTTGCCTAACGGACCTGGGTATTCCTCATCAAACAGAACCAAGAAACAGATACGTACAAAGTGATGGAAGACCAGACATTACATTTTACGACATTGATTCTGGTGTCACCTATGAATGTCATGTTTGTTTGGCTCACTCTTGGAGGAAAGACATAGTGAACGGACAAAGGCTTGCAGACATGCAGCGACAAAACGTGAATCAGAAAAATGTTACAAATATTCAAAGGAGATCTTGCCAGATGGATCTAGTCCTGAAATTGTTCCGCTAGTTTTTTAGCATTTCGGCACATGGGGATCACAAGCGGAAAACTTACTGCATAAACTGGGAAGAAAGACAGGGCTCATTGAAGCAAGACGAGTAAATGCAGAGTTTATGTCATATTGGCGACGACATTTTTCTGTAGCTCTCCAAAAATGCAATTGTAAAGTTGTCTTGAGAAAAGTGTCTAAGTTTTCAACAAACAGACTAATGGAGGATAATGTAGTTAGCAAAGATAGATACATTCAGTACTTCACGCATTGAAATAGTTGAACTTGTAACTTGTTTAGGAAGCACTTTCTTTTAATTATTGAAAAATCGGGTATTCTAGTGTGTAGAGATGCTATATCCTAATAAAGTAATCTGCCTGCCTGCCTGCCTGCCTGTCTGTCTGTCTGTTTGTCTGTCTGTCTGTCTGTCTGTCTGTAAACAGGATATCTCTTAAATGACTTATTTAGATGATGGGTTGGTAGGTATGATTGTTAATTTAGTGACGTAATGCGAATGTTTCTATGAGCTTTGTGATACAAATGTGTCTCGAAAAACAGTTTCTTTGTGTTGTGGACTACAACAATTTTTATGTGACAGTTGTGTGTCTGTAATTTCTTGTAGATCTTGACAGAGTTGGAGTTCAGCGGAGTCGTACGAAACAAGGAACAAGCAGCCAAACTGCTCAGTCATCTCATTGCAAATGCTCCTCGTCTCATTAAGCCGTACATGGAGCCAATACTTAAGGTACACGCAACGATCTACAATAGACAAGAGCTCTGTATTCAGTTATTAATTAATTATTAGTAACTAACTCTCGGGTTCTCTTGCTACTATACCAGCTATGCATAGTGAATAAAGAGCTGTTTATTGCATAATCTTAACTATGCTGAGTGTATATCTTGTAGCAAGGCTATCAAAATTTGTAACAGAAACCACAGCATTGATTATTGTTAACACACTATGGTGGATTTTCAGTTAGAAATTTTTTAGTTGTAAATGTTGTCTTATAACTTGGATAGACGAGTAGTTATGCGATGTGGTTGTTGCAACTTGTGTAACACAGTGGAGTGAGGCTGTAATGTTTTTAGAGGTTTATGTATGTGTGTCAATGTGCTTCTCTGTCTGTGTCTGTCTGTCTGTTTGTTTGTTTGTCTGTCTGTCTGTTTGTCTGTCTTTCTGTCTGTCTGTCTGTCTGTCTGTTTGTGTGTATGCATGTCTGTCTGTCTGTCTGTTTGTGTGTATGCATGTCTGTCAGTCTGTCTGTTGTGTTTGTGCATGTCTGTCTGTTTGTCTGTTTGTCTGTCTGTCTGTAAACATGATATATCTTTAACAACTCAACATATCAATATTAGATTTTTAGAATATGAAGATCTTACCAAAATCTTAGACGAGTTCAAAAATGGGCACTCAGGGTTGACAAATCAATTAATAAATTAATCAACTTTAAACCAACACCACAGGATGGCACGTGGGTTGTGCAATCCCATCATTGATGTCTTGTAGTTTTCTTTTGTATTTGTTTAGTCAATTTTGTTTGTTTATGAAGGCGCTGGTTCCTAAATTGAAGGAGCCGGATATCAATCCAGGGATTATGACGAGTATTTTGGCTGCTCTTGGAGAGCTCGCTGGCGTATGGGTTTCTACAATAGTTGGTGGTGACAATGAATTGTGATTTGGGTTTATGCGCAGGTTAGTGGCAGAGACATGAGACCATTTGCCGATGAACTCTTTCCTGTACTAATCGAAATCCTGCACGATTCATCATCACATCAGAAGAGAGAGGTACGTAGTATAGTAGTAGTAACTGAGGTAGTTGACGCATGGAAAGTCACAACAGACATCCAGGCAGACCGAGAGTGGCATACATACTTATGGTCAAATACGGTGTATCATCGCTTGTTCACTCTCCTGTGTGCAGCAGATATCAACAAGGGGTTTGGATGCATGAAAAGAACGGACCTAAAAGCGTCTTCCCGACTGCATATTTTTGTGTTGTCAGTGTTGCTGGCCGTATTTATGGCTAGTGCCAAATTGTGGCCACAAAACAGTCTTCGGTGCAACTTGATTAATATCAATAGTAATATCAGCAAATGACCAATTCCAAAACTTGAAAAATTATCTAACTTGATATATTACCTCATGCAATGAATAAGACTCCCACGCCAGACCTGGTGCCACAATTGGTGCCATCACCATGGCAATGATATTCCTGGTGATGGCGATACAGGATGATGTCTCCAACTATTGAAGAATCTTGACTTGCTAATTAATTGTGAGCGCCACACACATCTAAGTTTTTTTGGAATTTTATTTTGTTGGCACCAGCATGCAACAAGGTTACTACATAACTTACATTAGACGATTGATGACGTCATACGCAAAACATATCTGGAGGACAATGAAGGTCAGATATGCAGTCGGACATGCGAGGGCCAGATAAGCGAGGATACACTGTAGTGATTGTATCTACTTAATTAATTTAGATGAACATAGATCCATTAAACACCTCATTGGTATCAATAATCATAACATGATTAATAGGAAATCCAACACCAATGCAACGTTTACCTCCACTGTGTATGTGTCTGTTTCATTTTAGGTTGCTTTGTGGGTGCTCGGTCAGATTGTAGAGAGCACAGGGTTTGTAACTAACAAAGCACGGTTGCATATATACTGACATAGTGTGTGCTTCTGTGGACAGCTATGTTGTAGAGCCGTACAGTAAGTATCCCAACTTACTGGAGGTTCTATTGAACGTCCTCAAGACAGAACAACAGACGTCAACAAGACGAGAGGTAGGAGTAGTTACCATCGTGTGTCGTGTTAGTCATCAAGTAGTGAGCGCAAGCTTGAGTTTTAAGATTGCAAAGCTCAGAGGCGTGTTTATCTTTTGTCTGTTTAGCTGTTAGTGTCTTAGGGTTAGTGACTGTCTATTCACGTGACCAGAAAGTATGTAAATAGTCTGTAGTTGTTGTGGACCGTAACGAGAGTTATTACATACACAAGTCTAAAAACATTTTGAAAAAAAATTGAGAAAGATGTAGGGTTGCTGAACGAAAACGAATAGAAACAAGATCATGTAAGGGCGTGCTGTGACATTGTTCATGAGATCACTCATACAGACTGACATCATTCCTACATTGCACTATTTTCTAGACACTCTGTGTTTTATACCCTAGAAGATGGTGCAATGTAGGGATGATGTATTGCTCAGTCTGTATGAGTGAATTCATGAAAGATGTCACAGCACACCCTTACATGGTCTTGTTTCTATTCTTTTTTGTTCGGCAACCCACACACATCTTTCTCATTTTCTCAAATTTTTTTAGACTTGTTTGCATTCTTTTTTGAACTGAAAGTAAAGAAATATACTAGAAGCATGGGATAGAGTTGACCTCAGATCAATATACTTAGAGCTAGAGCAGGAGCTATAACATTGGTATAATGTACATGATAGTCATTGTAATCATACAAAATGACTGTCATTTCACGTGACCACAAAGTCTGTAAATAGTCTGTAGTCGTTAAGGACAGTAACGAGTTATTATTACATACAGGACATGAATATCGCTCGTGGTTACAAAATGTTAGGTTCATGTATAAATGTTGTAAGCCATGAATTCGATTGATTTGATGTTGGCAGTTACAGACAGGCAAGTTCTGTTGTTATTATTGACAAGACCTGGCAATCACAAACATTACTTACACTGTTCTGGTAACTCTTTTTCTGACTGGCTGTTCATCCATTGTCTTTGGTTGTCATGTACGATCAATCACAGATATTGCTTTGCGATTGGACGAAGCAAAGGGCGTGACAGACACCGTCCACCTCACATCCACACACCCACATAGCTTGCAGACCAGAAGTAAGTTAACTCCTATACGTTTTGAGTATCCTACTCACTAAGTCTGATGACAAAGTTTTGTTTCTTATTGACTATCTTGGAGCTTTGACTACAATGCCAACTGTGGTGTGGGCACCTGAAGTCCCATCAGGACCCCAGTCACACACACACACACACACACACACACACACACACACACACACACACACACACACACACACACACACACACACACACACACACACACACACACACACACTGACACATACACACACACACACACACACACACACACACACACACACACACACACACACACGCACGCACGCACTTGAGTGGCTGATGGACTTTGTCGCAGTCGAGGGGCCTTTGCCACCCCAGTCTAATACGATTGTGTTTAATGACTATAGCAACTACTAGCTAGCTATGGTAC
>NC_085091.1:1598663-1671163 GCF_963422355.1 Corticium candelabrum | reverse complement strand
TTTACAACTTGCATAGCACAGCAGACTAAAGCTGTTATGCTTTCATTTGTGTGTGTCTATGTGTCTGCCTGCCTGTCTGTCTGTCTGTCTGTCTGTCTGTCTGTCTGTCTGTCTGTCTGTCTGTCTGTCTGTCTGTCTGTCAAAGAACATTTATTGAAAACATCAACGCTAATACAGAAAAGGCTACATATAACACTAAAAAAAGAGTTCAAGATAAACGACTATAGTGGTCATAGAAGAAAAACTCTAACAAACAGCCATCTGATTTTTGTAGCTATCATCTACAGAGTCATTACTACAAACTATTCTGTCAATCTTTTTAGCTAAAACACTACTATTGCAACAGTGTAATGTTATTGACTATCTGTCTGTCTGTCTGTCTGTCTGTCAAGTTCATATGTGTCTGTCTGTCTGTCAAGTTCATATGTGTCTGTCTGTCAAATACATATATGTCTGTCTGTCTATGTGTCTGTCTGTCTATGTGTCTGTCTGTCTGTTTGTCTGTCTGTCTGTCTGTCTGTCTGTGTATTTGTCTGTCTGTTTGTCTGTTTGTGCATTTGTCTATCTGTCTGTCTGTCTGTCTGTCTGTCTGTCTGTCTGTGTATTTGTCTGTCTGTCTGTCTGTTTGTGCATTTGTCTGTTTGTCTGTTTGTCTGTCTGTCTGTCTGCATGTCTGGCTGTCTGTCTGTCTGTCTGTCTCTGTTTGTCAATACATATATTTTTTCATAAATGAAGTATAGCAGCAAAGCAATAGCTAATCTACGTGTCCATTACATCTAATACATACATGAGAACTGGTCGAAACTACAATGCACACTATATGTACACATTAAATACACATACACATTATGATTAGACGAAAGGGACCTATGGTCCCGGTCTCTAAATGTTTATGACTGTCTGTCTGTGTGCCTGTTTGTCTGTCTGTCTGTCTGTCTGTCTGTCTGTCTGTCTATGTGTCTGTCTGTCTATCTGTCTGTCTGTCTGTCTGTCTGTAATTATGATATCTCTTGAAAGGCTTAGCATATCAATATGAAATTTTCAGAATATGAAGATCTTGCCACATCTCAGACGAGTTCAAAACTGGGCACTTGGGGTCAAACAAACTCTGAGATTAATTTTTTTACATTTTTACATGTTCCATTTCTACATGGGTTATGCAATCTCATCATTGATTGCTTTAGTTCTTTCTTTATTGTTGTTTGTTGGCTACCAGTTTTCATGCTTTTGTTATGTTTGTTTGTCTGTTTGTTTGTCTCTTTAATGTTTGTGATGCTTGACTATACATATCTGTTGATCTGCAGGTCAGTGGGAAGATATGGACGAGTACGTCTGCCTTATTCCTCGCGACACTCTAGATGGTGCGTTCTACAGAGCGGTAATGGCTGTTCATCAAGAGCACTTTACCCTGGCACAGAAAGTCAGCATGTCTCATGGTTTGTTTGTTGGAGTAGTATGTTTATGTCACTGTTTAGTGCATCGACACGGCTCGAGATATCTTGGACACTGAACTCACAGCAATGACAGGAGAGAGCTACAACAGAGCATATGGAGTCAGTGTTGATAGCAAATATGTTTAGAGTACAAAGTGTGTGTCATGACTCTTTGGAAAAAATAATGAGTTGTGTGTGTGTGCTTGTGTGTCTGTGCGTGTGTGTGTGTGTGTGTGTGTGTGTGTGTGTGCTTGTGTGTGTGTGTGCTTGTGTGTCTGTGCGTGTGTGTGTGTGTCTGTGTGTTTCTGTGTGTCTCTATCACTGTGTGTGTTACCGTGTGTGTTTGTCTGTCTGTCTGTCTGTCTGTCTGTTGTCTGTTTGTCTGTGTGTCACCGTGTGTGTGTGTGTGTGTGTGTGTGTGTGTGTGTGTGTGTGTGTGTGTATGTCTGTGTGTCTGTGTGTCTGTCTGTTGTTTCAAAACTGTCACCTAATCATGGTGATTTAGATAGATTATTTGATTTTGACATTCAAAGTCAAGTCCATTAGTTAATGACTTTGTTGTTCACAAGGACTGATTTGTATTTAAAAATCCTAGCATATATACAAATAGAATCTGTATGAGAATAAGTTATCTGTCTGTCTGCCTATCTGTCCATGTGTGTGTGTGTGTGTGTGTGTGTGTGTGTGTGTGTGTGTGTGTGTGTGTGTGTGCGTGCGTGCATGTGTGTGTGCATGTGTGTGTGAGAGACATGCAATCTTCACATTGTAGACTCAATGCATGTAGTCAGGGGCATGAAATTTATTCTGTAATTGGACACTGCAGTGTGATATCAGTATAAGCATTTATGGTAGTAGCTTGGCCTTCTCTATCACAATCGTTGGAGTCGAAATAGTTACGGAAGTTTCATACTGACTGTCGTTGTGTCATTGCAGGCCATGGTCTCAGTCCAGATGGTGTCTGAAATGGAGGAGATTATTGAGTATAAATGGAATCTCGAACGACGAGAGGGAATTCGACAAGCTTGGTGGGAACGGCTGCAGGTGAGCATCTGTCATACTTTCAACGACATCACAATTAATATGAATTGTGTCCAAGATTGCTGCCTTTTGATTGAATAATCGGTTTGTTTGATTGTTTGTAGGGATGTCAAGCGAACGTTGAAGACTGGCAACGAATACTCAAAGTGCGGTCGCTTGTTGTGACTCCACATGAGGCCATGCGCACGTGGATCAAGTATGCAAGCTTATGCAGAAGGAGCGGACGACTGGTGGGTTGTGTATTTACGTACGTACGTACGTACACACACACACACACACACACACACACACACACACACACACACACACACACACACACATACACGTATATCATATGTGCTGCTATGAGACCTGTTGATATCAACATGGTTGTCTAATTGTAATACGTTGTGATGTTGATTGCCGTTTTGTAGAATCTGTCGCACAACACATTGGTGATGCTGCTAGGTACTGATCCGACTCGGCACCCTGATCAACCCATTCCAACGACGTATCCTCGAGTGACGTTTTCGTATATTAAGCACATGTGGTACAACAACCAGCAGGTACGATGTGAACGTAGACATGCAGATGATGATGATGACATTTGTTGGTGACGATTTATTTGATGTGGCTGTAGACAAAGACAGACAGACAGACGGACGAACAGATGGACAGACAGACAGATTATTTTATTCTTTGAGAAACACTATAATACCTGATCTAGTTGCAAGATGGTAACATTCAAGAATTTCTAAAATTAATTAACATAATGCTGAATGTCTTTGTCATATAAGAAGTTGTCTACTCTACACTGTTCATAAGTCAACTTAGACACTTTTCTACTGATTACTCTGGCATTGCATCTCTGTATGACAGACAGAGACAGACAACCTGACAGAAAGACAGACACACAGACAGACAAATAGACAGGATGGACAGCAGACACATAAACAGACAGACAGACAGACAGGACAGGCAGACAGGACAGACAGGCAGACAGACAGACACATAGACCACACAGACAGACACAGACAGACAGACAGACAGACAGACTGGACACACAGACAAAGAGAAATGTGGACAGATTACCTTAAGATATTGAGTTGTTGTCAGTTTTTTTCTGTGGCAGGAGCAAGCACTGGGACAACTACGGCATTTTGTTCAGCACTCGTTACACCCGCAGGCCATACAAACTGCACAACTCGATAACAGCTATCAAAAATACGAATTTCAGAACCTACTAGCAAGGTGTGTTCATTTAGTATGCAACATATTTACAACTGAATGCAATAAATAATAAACGACAATAATAAACAATAATAAATAATAATAATAAACAATATTAAACAACAATAAACAGTAGTAAACAGCAATAAACAATAATAAACAATAGTCAACAATAATAAACAATAATAAACAATAGTAAACAATAATAAACAATAATAAACAACAATGAACAATAATAACAAACAACATACCACAAAACAGCAATAAACAGCAAACAATAATAAGCAACAATAAACAATAGTAAACAACAATGAACAATAATAAGAAACAACATGCAACAAACAACAATAAACAATAAGGTGGCTTCAAAACAAAATAATACAGATTATAACTCGGGGTTGTCCTCAGGATTTTTGTAAGGCCCATCGGAAATTCTTATGACCACGCCCCACCCTAATTTTATGTGCACGCTCACACACAAAAGCGTGATGCTGGTCTGCTTACTGACATGCTTTGCTTCACAAACAGTTGTCACTGAATACTCAGGCTTAACAAGAACAAAGTGGTTTCTTGTTGTGTAACCCTAAGGAAAGTTTCTCTCACTGATGTTAATTCACTGTGCTTGACCACATGATAGCTATACTGACGCCAATATTGGTCGATGGCAACTACTGTTGCTCTTTGTGTACTGTGCTTGTATTACGATTAAGTTCATGCCATATGGCAGTCTTTGCCCTGTTGGTCTTATCTTCAAACCAAGCATAGCAGGCGCTATATTCAAAGAACTAACTTGTTTGCCTCAAACAACTTTTCGATTTTTCAAAATACAAAGTCCATTGCCTTTGTAACTAATCACTGCCAGTACCTACTCAGTGGCCTGCACCAAGCGGTAGCCAAAGCATGGCACAGCGTCGTGCCTTTTGTATGCTGGAGACAACCCTGATAACTTGACTGGTTTCCTTGTTGCTTGCGATGATGGATCATCTATAGCGGATTACACTGAATGTCTAACTACTAGTTAGTAGTAGCTCGTCAGGTCTGCAAGTTGGCTGACCGCGTTGAAATATTTTAGTTGACTCTAGAAACAGGCAGAGAGGTGAGATGGAAAGATTAAATCAGATGTGACATCACAAACTTTGTAGCTTGTCGTGTTTGAGAGCTGATGATTTCAATAGCTAATGTGTCATCACATTGGTGCTGTAGCTTACATTTGTTGTTATAGTTATGAACTCATATGGTTCGCATGCAATAAGTTGTGTGTTTGTTTGCTTCAAGGTGCTATTTGAAGCTTGGAGAGTGGCACCTGGCGATCAATAAGTTGAGTGATGCAACTATACCGGATGTCCTCGATTTCTATACAGCTGCTACGGAGCATGACAAGAACTGGTACAAGGTATGCCATTAACCTAAAATGTCAAAGTTTGTTACTATAGGTAGGTATCCAATCTCAATACAACATGTGTGTGTGTGTGTGTGTGTGTGTGTGTGTGTGTGTGTGTGTGTGTGTGTGTGTGTGTGTGTGTGTGTGTGTTACAGTGTTACAATTTTACGTTAGGCTTGGCACTCTTTGGCTATGATGAATTTTGAAGCTGTTCTGTACTACAAACATCAAGCGACTCCAACAGAAAAGTCAACCAACGAAGAATCAGCATCACCGCCACAGAAACCTCAACCAGTAAGAAAGAATTACATACAAAGTCATTGATATTAATATTTTTTGTTTAGTCAACTGCTAATATTCACTTGTACACAAAGCCGGCCGTTCAGTGTTTCTTTCGCTCAATTTCTCTGGCAAAAGGAAACTCGTTACAAGATACTCTTCGTCTACTTACGTTGTGTTTTGAGTACGGTCACTGGCCTGATGTCTATGAAGCTCTCGTGGAAGGCATGAAAACAATTCAAATTGATGTTTGGTTAAAGGTGAGACAAATCGCAAGTTAGAGCTATGGAGCTGTTTGATATCAATATACTCCATTGATCACAATATTGTTAAGTCCATTTTACTTGAATGAGCTACTTTCTGTTATGTTTGGTATAAAGGTTTTCGATATTGAGTTTTTCATGACTAACTTTTTGTATTAGTTTTTTCCACTTGCTGCATATAATCATGGCATTGTAAGTAACATAGTTTGATAAACATAGGGATTGTTAAGGTACAAGCATATGTGGGATATTTCTGTACAATCCATGTAGCACAGGAGAGCAAAGTTGTAATGTTTTCAGAGGTGTTTGTTTGCCTGTCGTCTGTCTGTCTGTCTGTCTGTCTGTCTGTCTGTCTGTCCTGTCAATACATATATTTTTCATAAATGTTTGTTTGTCTTTCTGTCTGTCTGTCTGTCTGTCTGTCTGTCTGATAGTTGATCAACACACATTTGTTGCATTGGAATTGTTGTGAATTTACGATAAAAGATTGACAATGTTGTCAAACTTTGTCTTGTTTATTAGGTGATTCCTCAGCTTATTGCAAGAATTGATACACAGAGACAGTTGGTGAGCAAGCTTATTCACCAGCTGTTGACAGACATTGGCAAACATCATCCACAGGTTGCTTGCTTTTTGAAGACATTGTGATCGTTGTTGGCTAAAGTTGTTTAGGCTTTGATTTATCCACTTACTGTTGCGTCTCGAGGTGCAAGCCAAGCAAGACGAACTGCTGCAAATTCGATTTTGCAAAATATGTGTGAGCATAGCAACACTCTTGTGCAGCAAGCAAGGCTGGTATGAAGTAGTTTATGTCAGTCTGTTTGTTTATTTGTTGTGGCTGTGTTGTTTCTGTCTGTCTGCTTCTTTGTCTGTCTGCTTCTTTGTCTGTCTGTCTGTCTCTCTGTCTGTCTCTCTCTCTCTCTGTCTGTCTGTCTGTCTGTCAATACATATATTTTCCAACATCAAACTATGATGTCTGACTGACCGATTGACTGGTTGTTTGTTTGTTCATATGTCTGTCTGTCTGTTCGTCCGTCCATTCGTCCGTCCGTCCATTCGTCCGTCCGTCCATTCGTCCGTCCGTGCATCTATCTGTCTGTCTGTCTGTCTGTGTATCTATCTGTTTGTTTGTGTGTTTGCATTTGCGTTTGTTGCTTTCTTTCTTTCTAATTTATTGTCTGATTGTTTAGGTAAGTGAAGAGCTCATCAGAGTTGCTATACTGTGGCATGAACAGTGGCATGAAGGACTCGAGGAAGCATCTCGTTTGTACTTTGGCGAACGCAACGTTGAAGGCATGTTTAACGTGCTGGAGCCTTTGCATACAATGATGGAGAGAGAGAGAGGGCCACAGACACTGAACGAGACCTCTTTCAATCAGGCTTATGGACGGGATTTGGCTGAGGCTCTGGAGTGGTGTAAGAAGTATCATCGGTCACAGAATGTCAAGGATCTCACACAGGCATGGGATCTGTATTATCACGTATTTCGAAGAATATCAAAACAGTTGCCACAGGTCAAATGCTCTTTAGTCTCTTTTTTTGTCTGTTTGTCTGTCTGTTTGTTAGTTTAGTTTGTTTACTGTCTTTCTGTCTGTCTTTCTGTCTGTCTGTCTGTCTGTCTGTCTGTCTGTCTGTCTGTCTGGTCTGTCTGTCTGGTCTGTCTGTCTGTCTGTCTGTCTGTCTCTCTGTCTCTCTGTCTCTCTGTCTGTCCCGTCTGTCTCTCTGTCCCTTCTGTCTGTCTGTCTGCCTACCTGTCCTGTCTGTCTGTCTGTATGTATGTATGTATGTATGTATGTATGTATGTATGTATGTATGTATGTATGTATGCATGTATGTATGTATGTCATAACTAAATATTTTCATGCTTTCTATCTCAAAGTTGTATTTTGAAATCAATTGTTTGTTAGTTGACGTCACTGGAGCTACAATATGTCTCACCCAAGCTACTGAAATGCAAAGACTTGGAGTTGGCTGTTCCAGGAACATATGAACCAAATCAGCCAGTCATTCGCATCCAATCTTGTTCAGCTTCTCTTAATGTGATCACATCAAAGCAACGGCCGAGAAAACTCAGCATCCAAGGTACACACACACACACACACACACACACACACACACACACACACACACACACACACACACACACACACACACACACACACACACACACACACACACACACACACAAGTGACTGCTTGTGTTGTATGTGTTGTATCTTTATGTTTGTACTTGTAGGGAGCAATGGCCATGAATTCACATTTCTACTCAAAGGTCACGAAGACCTCCGACAAGATGAACGAGTCATGCAGCTTTTCGAACTTGTCAACACGTTACTAAGGACCGACCCAATCACATTCAAACGTCATCTCAGGTACAAACCCTTTCCTGTTGTCTGAAATACACAACAAGGGATGTGTCTGTATCTGGTAGTATTCAAGGTTATAGTGTGATTCCATTGTCAACTAACTCGGGTCTGATTGGCTGGGTTCCTCACTGTGATACGCTACACACATTGATACGAGATTATCGTGAGAAGCGGCGGATCCTACTCAATGTTGAGCACAGATTTATGCTAAAGGCAAGTCAATTGATAAATCTCTAAGAGTGCAGGCTCTGCAGTTTCTGTAAAATTGTATAAATAGTTACAACCTGCATTGTGTGTCTGTGTCTGTGTGTGTCTGTGTGTCTGTGTCTGTGTGTGTGAAGATCTTGCCAAAATCTCAGACAAAGTCAAAAATGGGCACTCGTTGTTAACAAATTGATTAATAACAATTTATTTATTTAATGTAATTCATGTGTTGCCCAGGATTCAACTCATAAAGCACATTTTACGGTTGACACTTGGGTTATGCTATCACTACATAGATGGCTTCAAGTTTACTTCTAAATTTGTTGTTTGTAAACCACCAAATAGGCACCACTCATACTGTAAATACCATGTGTGTTTATTCCAGTATGTCACTGGTTTTCGTCTGCCATGTCTGTACAGATGGCTCCCGACTATGATCACTTGACGTTGATTCAGAAAGTTGAGGTGTTTGAGAAGGCACTGGAAACGACTCCCGGCGATGACTTGGCAAAATTGTTGTGGCTCAAGAGTCCAAGCAGTGAGGTATATATATACACACAATTGCTGTGTGTTGTTTGTCTATCAACGACTTTGTTGTTGTTTGTTTTGTGAAGGTGTGGTTTGATCGCCGTACAAATTACACTCGATCTCTCGCGGTCATGTCAATGGTTGGATACGTATTGGGACTAGGAGATAGGTCTGTTTGTTACGTAGCTTGAAGTGTCAGTAGTTAGTGACTGTTTGTTTAGACATCCATCTAATCTCATGCTTGATCGCCTTACTGGTCACATTGTGCATATTGACTTTGGAGATTGCTTTGAGGTTGTGTGTTTATGTGGATGTGTATTTGGTGTTTTGTTATTCGAGTGTGCATGTCTGCTGTCAGGTTGCAATGACAAGAGAAAAGTTTCCGGAGAAAATACCTTTCCGTTTGACACGAATGTTGGTGAAGGCAATGGAGGTCAGTTAACACTACGAGTGAATTGATAACAGATTGAAAATACTCGTTAGTGATTGTGATAGAATATCAATAAATTTACTTGATTATTTCATTATTGGCAACACACACACACACACACACACACACACACACACACACACACACACACACACACACACACACACACACACACACACACACACACACACACATTCATCCTGGAGCCGGGTGTGCCACCCGTTTAGGTAGCTACTTTTATGGTACATGCTAATCTTTGACATCTTGTGAGCAACAAATCTTGTACATACCTCTCTTAGGGTTAGTCCTTGTAGTGATGTTGATCTTGTAAACTAGTGGTGACTGATTACTTTAAGTATTTACTGTCATACTGGAGTCACATGATTAGTTGATATTAATTTTATGGTTAGTTTAAATAAAAAGCTGGGAAAACCGTGACCATTATTGATTTATTGTAGAGAATGATGCCGATTGTATTTTGTATAACAGTTAGCCTGTGATTGTTAAGTGTGATGCGACCATACTAAAGTGTTCACACTGAAACCAGAAGACTATACCCTTAGCCTGGATATCTGGGCCTTGGGTAGCCTTTTTGGAGACTTTGCTGGGGAGCCTCTGTTGTACGTACTGTCATCAAAGTCGATTTCTATAAATACCACAGGGTTCTGCCCATGTGGTCGGAGGTGGTCGGGCCCGACCATCACTCCACATGTTCCGATCAGCACTATGCTAGTGGTTTACTTGCTGCAATGGATGGCAGACAGCTAGCCTTGCCATAGTATAAACGTGAGACTGGGCAGACTGTTGACAGAAGTTGCAGTTTTCTTATGTCTGCTCTTTCAGATTATAGGCCATCAACAGTGCGATACATTCTGTTTGGTGCTTTCTTGTCTGAAATAAATCACGCCCCTTAATGCAGCTGATGCCCGACCACCACTCCGAAACTCCTGTGCAGAACAGTGAATACCATACTTGATCATTACCCCAGGGCTCAAGTAAGCCCCAAGCCTCTACATTGGCCAAGGCTCTAAGATTTTCACACCTCTTAGTTCTTTAGTTAATGCCAATTGGTGCTTTCCACAGTGACTGTTTGCTGGAATTGTGCCTGTAGAGATGCTGACATTCTTCAACTTGTGCATGCCTGTTGACCACATGTTAAAGGTTTTGATGACTCAGATACCATAGAAGATTAGGTTCTATACTTTATGGAGTGGTGGCGGTTTGAAGCTCTACTAGTGTAGCAACGTGCTGTTTAAGTTACTAAATAAATCAATTCTGTCAACTAACAACTTTAGGTGTCAATTCTTGAGTAAGACCCCATTCCATACTAGACCTTTTGACTCTGGCCAGACATTAGTGTTGGAGTAATATTCAAGTGAGTATGGTATTTTGCTCTAGCAGCTTGTTTTCAGGCTTGCTTCTGGTAAAGAAGTGTTAACAAAAGAACGGTTAGTAGCACTACAAGTTGATATGCACTACATGCATGTGATCACATCACTGAACAGACTTAGCTAAGGAGGAAGCTGCCGCATATGCTGAAGTGTCTTAGTCTAAGAGAGAATAAAGGAGGTGCAAGTCAGTGTGAACACATACTTATTCGAAGTAAGCTTAATTTAATCAGAGTTCTAGCCAGAAAATTGTGACAGCCGGCAAGCTATCAGTCATTACTGACCACACCCACTGACCACCCACTGTACTGTAGCGTATTTTAATTAGTACCATTTCTTCTTGATTAAATATTTCCAGACGGAAGGCATATGTAACCACTAATGATCTTTACAGTATTTAATCTAATTGAAAGTAAGTCATTGTCAGTGGTAGTTTTTGTACTCTCGATGTTTACAGTGATGTATACCTGATACCCTTTATTAGCAGTAAAGATATAAAGAGCACTCCCAGACCCTGACCTTTCTCAATATCTACTTGGGTCGGCTTTTCAATGCAAACAGAGAGTACATTGCATTGTCCCAAGGCATCTCCAATGCAACATTTAGTAGATTTATGCTAACAGTGGAGCAAGGTACACACTCCTTTGTCTACAGTCTTCTTTCAAAAGAAATACTTATACTGATGACTTTGCTGCACGTAGCCGTAGTTTGCATGAGCTCTACAGCGGCATTGTCTGACTAAAACAATCATAGTCTAAGCCCTCCAGCCCGCAGTTTGCTGGCATTGCCGCCTTTGGCTAAAACTCTGTTAATGGGGAATAAAGGCAACTTGAGCTTCAGTGTGAACACGCCTTAATTTGAATTCAAAATGAGAGCTGGAGACAGAGGTGGTCATTTCTGTTTTGTTGTGTTTATAAAGGTTACGGGCATCGAAGGCAACTTTCGTATGACATGTCACAATGTGATGCGCGTATTACGAGAGAACAAGGACAGCGTGATGGCAGTGCTAGAAGCGTTTGTGTACGATCCACTGCTCAACTGGAGACTCGTCGACGGTCTGATATTTGTAACAAATGCAAACGTAAGTTTATCACATCGATGTCTTGCGTAGCTGCTCCGAAAGGCAAAAGAGACAAAACCAATACGACCGGCCAAGGTGCGGGTGAGTCAACGTAGTACAAGCAATCACGACTTCAATGAATTGTGCGTGTGAAATTAGAAATGCTCGGAGACAGCACAGCACAGGAACCACATACATCTCGTAGATCAGTCCCTTCAGTTGAGGGCACTGCAGGTGTGTGCATGATTTGTGTAGATGGATTTTATTGATTTATGTCTGTCTGTGTACGTGTCTGTTTGTTTGTCTGTCTGTCTGTCTGTCTGTGTACGTGTCTGTTTGTCTGTCTGTCTGTCTGTCTGTCTGTCTGTCTGTCTGTGTACGTGTCTGTTTGTCTGTCTGTCTGTCTGTCTGCCTGTCTGTCTGTTTGTGTACGTGTCTGTTTGTCTGTCTGTCTGCCTGTCTGTCTGCCTGTCTGTCTGTCTGTCTGTCCATCCGTCTGTCGATTCACTTTGTAGACTGAAGGTTTACTGGCTAATGCTTAATGTGTAGAGCATTGACTGTCTGTAGTGTGTATATAGCCAGTTGTGATTGACTCACAACAAAGTTTGATTAGTAGGAGACGAAGACGGTAACCAGCCGGAGGTGTTGAACAAAAAGGCTGTAGAAATAACCAACAGAGTGAGAGACAAACTAACAGGTAAGTGTCGTGTCACGTGTCACGATGAGTTACCGACTAGGCGGCTGTATAGGGCATGATTTTCCACAATACGACAGTCACACCATCACCGACCAAGTCGATTTACTCATCAAACAGGCGACGTCCAATGAGAATTTGTGCCAGTGCTACATTGGCTGGTATGTGAATGCATCATACTGCATGCCGGCGTCATACATAGTACATCTACTGATGGTTATCATCCCGTTTAGGTGTCCATTCTGGTAGCAACTTTTTCAAAACGTCTAGTTTTTTCGTCTGACTTCAGACTTTCCTCAAGAAATGAGGTCAGAATAGTGAGTGCTGGCTGTAATGTTTTATCAAACTGCCAGTTTGTGATCAGAAATTTTGTTTGACCGCTGGGTGCATGTTGGTATGGTTTTAGAGTAAATTCCAGTGTTGAACATGTCAGAGATAACAATACTAGTCATAATAGTAACAATGAGATTTGCTTTCTTACTCCCGCACTTGAGTCAAATACACTTGCTCGTATCTTGGTTTTTTGCCCATGCCATCGATTGCAGTGCGAGGGCCACGAATGTTGACTATAGACTAGCCACCTTTTGTAGTGTAAGCATACAAGTATTTTTTGTCCCATGTCACACGCATTACAACATATCAAGCCATGTCCAATGATATTTGATTGTGAGCTTATGCATGGATGGATTGCATGTCCCGCTGATTAGGATGATGACTTGTCAGTGTCCTCTCTGCCTTGGATGGGACACTAAGGCCGGGCTGCTCTCAATCAACACTCTTTGTGCAAGTTAGACAAGTGTGTGTGTGTGTGTGTGTGTGTGTGTGTGTGTGTGTGTGTGTGTGTGTGTGTGTGTGTGTGTGTGTGTGTGTGTGTGTGTGTTCAGTAGGTCGTTCTTTGTGTCTCTGGCACTTTGATTGAAGATTATGATTCGGTGCTGTTGAAACTCGTCGAGGGAAGAATGACAGAGTGATCTTCCAGACTCCAGCATGCCCTATCATTGGATAAGCTGATCGTAGTCAATACTACAAGATTTGAGGTTCCGTTTGAAAATCTTTGAATTGCATTTTCAGACCTCCCTGATGGTTGACCAAACAACAGTTGCTTGGGGATCCTTTTGTCAGACATTCGTGTGACACGACCACCCCAATAGAACTGATGTTTTTAACAAAGATCAATGCCACTCATGGCACAGTGAGAGAGAACCATACATATAAACATATTGTATAGAATAGGCTTGCCAGGTAGTAAAGTAGCAAGTCACTCTACATATATACTGTGAAAATCTGTTAAGCTACATTGTAATGTATAATAAAATAGTTGCTATTTGTACACTTAGGGGTACGTGTCACTTCACATACGATTTTAAAACTCGTCATCCTCATCATTGTCTTCGTTGTCCCAGCCTGACTCCATCCTTCCTTCCTTGTTAAAATCTACTTCCACGTCATAGACAAAACCGTCATCATCTGGTCGTTTCCGATTTGCTTCAAAGAGAACTTCCATTGCTGCTTTATGTTTCTCTAACTCGGAGTCTGAGAGCTTGTTGAGGTCAAGTTCTAGATTTATCTGATGCCCACCGACGGGAGATGGAGAATTAGGCAATGAAGATCCAGAGTCTCCTTGTGCTTGCTCACGCTCAGATGGGGCATCTTGTTTTCCTACATGTGACTTCAGACGTTCGAGCAATCGCTGAAGCTTAAATAATTTTAAAAAAATTTAATTGAGATGTGTGTGTGTGCGTGCGTGCGTGTGTGTGTGTGTGGTGTGTGTGTGTGTGTGTGTGTGTGTGTGTGTGTGTGTGTGTGTGTGTGTGTGTGTGTGTGTGTGTGTGTGTGTGTGTAAACGAACAGGGCAAACAGCTCACAGCAAAAACAATATTGTAGTGTTTACTATCTCAAACTCACCTGCTTCGATGACACGTTCTCCAAATACATAGCATGTTTGGATTTCTTAATTTGTGCAGTAAGTTCCTCCACACTAGAAAACCACTCAAAAACGAAATATCACACACACACACACACGCACACACACACACACACGCACACACACACACACACACACACACACACACACACACACACACACACAAACACAAACAAACACACACACAAACACAAACAAACACACACCTAATAAGACCCTCCTTGAAATCTTTCAACGGCATCGCTCGTCGTCTCAATTTCCCTACACGCACATACAACATGACCACGCCTCTCTGGACAGCCCTATCTACTACTGACTCTCACCCACCAGTCGAAACAATCACATAGTCAAGCACAAGCGTTGGAGGATCATATCTCAATCCACACCGCCGTGGAGCAAACATATCAGCTACTTTTAGCTCTACCACACAAGCAGCTAATCCTCGGAACTCAGATTCTCGTTCGCGCAAAAGATTGCTAGTTTCGAGCTTACAAAACGTTGTTTTCGTTTTCTATTTTTGTGAATAATGCGTCCTTTTTACAGTTTGTGACGTCATAAAAACTAAATATAGTTAAATGTAACTTGTAACATAAAAAATATTTTATGTGTCATGCATCTGTAGAATATGTTTCCACAATTTCTTAATAATTTTTTGTAATTCTAACTAAGAAACAGCGCGGGACTTTGTAAACACACGTGACTGAGCGAATAGCGTACGCTAGCGTAGTTGAGCGTTGACGTAATTGTGCGCCAACGTCCGATCACCGAGGTAGGCGCCTACTTCCCACGCCCACACTGGATTACAAATCAATTCACTAATTGATTTTCCTCAATTTGTCTCCGCCTCTGATTGCAAAGAATCGTTGACCGTATGTACCTACTCAAGGCGAAGCAGAAACAAGAAGAAGAGGACAGGCGCGAAGTGCTCGAGTTTCGCCGCAAGGCAAAAGAAGAGCAGCGTCTGAGACAGCAAGGTATCGCTCCCAAACGCGCCGCAAAGGCCGTCGTTCACAAAGCCGTACCGGGAGAGAAATCGAAAGGACACAACAAGAAAGCGAAAGTAGGCATAAATAAATAAATAACCGTTCGGTCTAATTCATAAACTCTGGTGCCACGCCCACTCAGTATGTTGGGTCTTTCTCTGTTCCGACGGCGGCGGGTAGAGCTCAGGCTGGTGTTGTGAAGCAGCAGATTCCTAAGTTGGTGGTATGTCGTCTTGGATGCGATTTGGTGGTCGAGGAATGGGAATGATTGATTGCGTGGGTGTGGTGTGGGTGTGTGTAGATGCCCAAGAAACCGAGGACGGTCATTGTCGTTGTTCAGAAGGAGGGCGTGAAAATATTGAGTGAGGATGAAACGGTGCGTTGATTCCATTATTGTTTATTGTGTAAATTTAATATCAAGACAGACAGACAGACAGACAGACATAGTTAATATGATTAGAGTGACATTCAGACGGATTAGGCAGATGCTTGAATTGACATGCAGATAGACAGACAGATAGACAAATAGACAGAAAGGAGGACAGACAGAGGGCTGGGCAACAGACACCACACAGACAAACAGACATGCATACAGACAAACTGTTGAAACAGACATGCATACAGACAAACAGACGACAAACAAACTGACAGACATGCAAACATACGTACAGAACTAATCGACAAATGACAGACAATGTTACTAGTAGTCTGCCTGCCCCTTTATCTTTGTTCTACACGAACGTCTTGTTCTAAGTGTAATATAGTTATAAGGCAATAATGTTATAGGGTAATATTGTTGTACAGGTAATGCTATTCGTACACTTGTCATACACTTACAGACATACTTTGCATGACTCAACTATCATCTACATGCATGGTGTCTGATTATGTTATGAATACTTTGAGTTTGCCTAATTGTTAGTTAGTGATGAATTGAAGTCACCATTTCATGTATACTTCATCTGCCCGCTTTATCCATATTGATATCAACAAACGGGGTTTGCTTATAGTGGCTGTATATATTGGAATAGGGTACATAAAGATTGTTATTGACATATAGTTTGTATTATCAGGTATTGGCATTATTTGCTTCAGTAGAATACCATATTTCCTTGAATAGTAACCCATGAGTTACTTACTATTTAAGCGGGCTCACTAATTGAGCACGGGTTACTATTTTTCAATGTCTGCTATCATGGTTCAAGTTGAAGTAAAGAGCTAGGCAAGTAGTATTAGAGGAACACACTCTTGTTTATTTGTATAGCTTACTCCCAATTGCCTCAGCTAAGGGCTTCCTGCCTCTTCTGCTCAATCACTTCCGTTTTCCTTCAGATCCCCTCTCAGCGGCATCCTTCAGTTTGTCGTAATTCTTTATTCACTGACAGAGGTTTTGCCTGTCGATTTGTATTGTGCTGCTACAGCCGTTGTCGGTGATATTCAAGTTTCCTCCACAGCCCTTAATTTTTTTGCAATTAAAAACATCTCTTTTTACGGACATGGTCTTGCACGCGTAATGTTGTAGTCTCTAGATCTGACATTCAAGGCATGAGTACTAATCAAGCACAGGTTACTGTTTTCAGATTCATGGGTTACTAATCGAACACGGTTACTATTTGAGAAAAAAGTACGGTACACACTATTAGAGGTTTGGTTACAACGTAGGTTGACTGTACATGTACATACAAATATATTAACTGTAAATGTATTAACTGTACATATGTATATACAAATGTATTTTGTCATACTTGTTTATTCATTTTATGTGGGTTTTTCTGTTTCTGTAGAGAGTGTTTATGGCACATGCTATGTTTCGCATCTCATACACCACGTTTATCTTGGACAAGCAATACTTTGCCTTTGTTGCCAAGAATCCTGGAGGACCGACGGCTGCTAGTTTTTGCCATGTGTTTCAGACGGAGAAAAAGGACGATGTAATAATCATTGTTACTACAAATTTGTGTCATATGTTTTGACTCCTGAACAGACTACCAGACGAAATATAGTCTGTCTGTCTGTCTGACTGTCCATCGGTCTGTCTGTCTGTCTGTCTGTCTGTCTATCTGTTTGTCTGTTGTCTGTCTGTCTGTTTGTTTGCAATTGATATGTTTATTGTGTTGGTAATAAGGCTCGTCAGGTGAACAAGATGGTAGGCGATGCATTCAAAGAAGTCTTTGCTGAGCAAAGAGAACGAACAATGAAAGGAAAGAAACTTGCATCACCAGCAGTGGTCAGCATGAGGCTACTTCACTAACAAAATTATTCTTCCTTCTGATACTTGTTGTGCATTAGATTACAGCTGGTGCAAACACACCAACTCCAGTTCGTGTTACAGCTGTTGGTCCGTACCCTGAATCATCCACACCTGTGGATAATCGAAAGTTGCAAAGGCCACAAATCAAGTCATCAGCTTCTGCACAGCCTGTGCACCAAGTATCATTGGCTCCAAAGTATAAAAAGATGAGATGCCATGTTTATCTCAGTCAGGATTAGGCAGATTAGCAAGGCTGTGATAAAGTGAAATGATTGTTGTCACTGACTTAGAATTTTGTATAAAACTTTGCTGACAGAACGTTTATAGCCGATTCAAAATGGAGCCCACTCTGGTTACATGGTGTGAATCCTGAGTTATTTTGTTTGAAAAGGTTGTAGCCAGCTTGTAGCATATATCTGAGACAAGATGTTGCAGTTTCGTCTCCGTCTTTTATTGGGAGAATCGGTGATCTAGTGGCATAGTCGCTGGCCTGGCACTACTGTGACATGGATTTAAATCCTACTAAGTGACTTTTATGTATACCGTAGTTGTTTGTTATATAAATGTAGGAGAAGGCAGATAGGAATGTGTTGTGGTAGGAGCACAACAATGGAAACATGTAGATACTAGACTCTTTACGTGACTACCTTACGCTGTAGATTGTTTATGGTTTATAGATAGCAATAACGAGATGCTATTAGGAGTATGGAGTATGTGTAATGTGAAATATTTAGTGAATAAGACGTAGTTATACTACATGCTTTGTCTGTAGTTTAGTTGGTGTTAATAGATGTTTCTTGTAGTAGCTCTCATGCCCACCAGTTTCTTATCTCTGCTCCCATTCGACCATCTGCTCCCGTCCTACCATCTGCTCCGGTTCTACCATCTGCTCCTGTTCAACCATCTGCTCCTGTTCAACCATTTGATCCAATGCTGGATGAGGCTGAAGCTTTGAAGTTTGCTGAGTGGTATCAAGGAGGTCTTCCAAGGTTAATTAGCTAATATTTCACAGTCTGAACTTACTCTTGGTTTGAATTATGTGACATAGTTATTTGCACTGTTTGACTAAGATTTTAGGATTAGGTTATTATGTCTAACTGTAGCTATCTGTTGTAGAGAAATAGCTGTCGAGATTCTAGCTCAAGAAAGTGATGGAGCCTTTCTGATTCGTGATAGTCAAAGTCAACCGGGATCATACGTTTTATCTATGAAATGTCCTCCAAAGCCTGGAGAACAGACGGGGCCTATATCAAACTACTTAATTGTGAAAACTGCAATGGGATTAAATGTGAAGGCAAGTACCATAAATTAGTGAGTTTAGAATTATTGTGCATGCTGAAAAACTTATTGAATATAGTAGAACGTGGAACTGACAAATTTGCTCTTTATGGTTGTTTTGAGATTTAGTTTTAACTTAATTAATTAATTATTAATCTAATCAGTCAGACAATAGAAATGAAACCGGTAGCTTGATTTATTTTGTATTTAATAATTAAGTCTTGCATTAGCAGTGTTATTCTTTGCAACATGTACACAAGTTTTGGGGTTGTGTACTCTGTCTCTTGCGATAGAATGAACCAGACCAACTGTTGTTAGTGTGCACGTGCATACATACTACTGTAGTATAATGTCTATGACACTAGATCTATGCATGGCAGAATGTCATGAGGTAAATTGGGTGTCTGAGGAAACTTTCTGCTAACCAATCAAAAATCACAGCCAATAATTTTTGAAAGCAACTTAAACAGTGTATGGAAGTTGGAGGTTGCCTATAGTAGGAAAACTTTGCATTACTACCAATAAACGTACGTAGCTTGTAAAGCATCGATCATCATCACAATGACATAATTTTTAATATTAATTACTTTAGAAATGCAGACAAGTTGCCAAAACTTATTTATTTAATTAAGTGCTAATTACTGCTATTCTGTGGTTTTGAGATTTTTATTGTTAATTACTATTACTAAGTGGCATGCACAATACATCGATAATCATATGCTTTGAAGGCAACATAGATGGGTAATGGAAACAAATATTGTGGAATCACTGTGTATCATATGCATACTACAGCGTGAGACTAGATGTGTAACAAAATAAGTAAAGATGAAATCATGAGAGTCACGGATTCCATCCAACTGTTATGATAGAATGTGCTAACATTTGTCTTATGTATTTGCTGTAGGGTTTGAGCCAGAGGTGTTTTCCCAGTCTTTCCGCACTAGTTCTACACTACACCAGTCATCAGGATGGTCTTCCCTGTCAACTACATCTTCACTCATCCAATCCATTGTTTGCAACCGATGAGGATGACATTGAAGATGACCTGAAATCAAGCGATCCCGACTATAATGATTTAGCTTTCACTAAAATGCTCCACGATCTTCAAGCAATTTCTACGTAACATTTGAATTATTGGAATGGTCTTTGTATGAACAGCTTGTACAAACTAAATTTATACGAGTTTGTATTGCTAACCTCTATTAATTTAATAAGTATCAGGCAAAGCTAGTCCTAAGTTAGCAACCCATCTCCGCTTACAGGACTGTGCTGTACAGTACTGTACACCTACTAAACATCCGGGTCTACATATCGCCACGCTTTCCCGGATATGATGATTTGATTCCTTGCATGTAATCCCTCCCCAACGCTGTGAAATTCGTCAGAGTTTATGGTAGGCACTTTCGTTACCGCCTCAGTTATAAATCAACTTTATGCACGTGTGATTTCAATTACAGATTTGATTTCAAATATTGGGCTCAAGAACGTGAGCGTTTAGCAACCTGGCTAGCTAGCTAGCTAGGCTTCAGGTGAGTATCTTAATTAGATTATAAAGCAATGTCATAATCTTCGGACGATGTAGATGTCAGACATGGTATAATTCATTGAATTCACCAAACAGCATGCTAGTCTCTTGTCAATATGAATTGATTAAATTTGTACATATTGTCGTAATTATTGTGTGTAGCACTTGTTGTTCATTACTTGCATCTTTGGATGAGCTGATGGTAAATAAGGACATAGACCGTTGAAATTTGTGAGAACGTGTCGTGTATAAAGTATCTCTGGTTTCTGAGGTGTAGCTCGTGTACTATACTGCCACAGCTTGTTAGATATTTGAATATATTTTAACACTGTAGACATTGCCGAGATGGCAAATGTAAAGAAGCTAGCTCTGTTTCAAATAAACCATGCAGCTGCTAGTGAATAAAATACAAATAAAATACATATTTTTAAATGTCAAACGTACGGCATACTGGATGCCTCTCAATTGGTTAATTAATGATAGTCATATGTATCAGACCACACTATTAGTCTACATTGGTTGAGTAACAGAAAGAATGAGTTGCTCTACTTACTAGATGAAACTCAAAGTTGACGAATTTTGTAAAATGTTTCTGTTAAAATAACATCTGGTCTCTCTGGTCACGCTGGTGACGATCCATAGTACTGGTATGGGAATGCCTTTGTCTTCCGTGTTGTTCCCTGACATTGTTGTCATTGCGGGCATTCTGACTTTGTCTCTTGGGAGCTCCTCTTTCATATTCATCGGACTGGTAGCTGTTGCTTTGCCCACTGTGACGTCTGCCTTGGTTACTGCTCTTTCTTGTGAGAGGATGGTGATCATCGTTGCTGTGCTTGCGACTTTGTGGGTGGCGATGGTACTCAGTTTGGCTGTTTGTTGTCGTTGGTCTCTCATCTTCTGCACTCCATCTGCGATCTTCAGTTTTGGATCCTCGCCTGGAACTTTGATGATTTGTTGTCGTTTTGCCATATTTGCTGTCATTGTGTGAGTGGCGTCGTTGATTTGAACTTCTGTGGCTGGATGGGCGATGAAATGACTCTCTGTTATCACTTCTGTAATTGTGGTTATCATGCCATGTTGGGTCTGTGTGGCTGTATGGCTTTTTATGTTGTGATTTAGTGGGTGGGTTTCTTGGGTGTTGTTTTAAATGTCGCGTAGTATCTGGACCTGTGTTCGTCTCTTCTTTCTCACTGTTTTCACTGTCATCAGTCTCGGTCTCTTCATCACTGTCATCATCATCAGTTTCGTTGTCTTCAGAGTCATTGTCGTCAACATCATGATTCGGTCTTTTTGCCCATTCTGGCCTTAGAGCCTGCTGAAATTTGTCAGAAGTGGAGACTGGGATTCCCATTTTCTGTAGTCTTTGTTCAAGGAAATCGTTGTCTGCATCATACACTTTTACTCCACCCTCGTAGTTTGGGTTTGTAAAAGACAAGTGAGATATGCCTCCAAGATGAACTGCTCCACCGTTTGGCATGCTCGGAAATGATTCCTTAGCTGCATGAAGATATTAAATGAGTGAAGCTGCTTTGGTAAGAATAATGGCATATGGTATGAACAAGAAGACAGACAGACAGGCAGACAGACGGACAGGCAGACAGACAGACAGACAGACAGACACACATATAGATGGACAAAAGATGGATGGAACCAATCTTTTAATCATGGAAATGTGAATGACTCACACTGTAACACTTTCTGCATAGCTGTGGCATCGCTCTTTTTACAACAACAGCAGCAACAAATTATGATGATCACAACTGTAACAAGTACTGCTCCTCCTCCGGCGGCCAAAGAGACAATAAATACTAGGCTGAATTCTAAAACAACCGGCAAGCAAGTTAAATTGGTTCTTATTGATACTATAGTGTCAAAAATACCCGTTTTTGTCTCTACAAAACAACACAAAATTATTAATGGAAATACTTGATTATAAATATGCTGTTGTACCGTTTGGCACTTCTGTCGTTACACTCATAGTTGGGGTAGTTGCTTTAGTAAACACTGTACAACGAAGTACACAATAAATTTGCTATCCAACAAAAGAGCTCGCTTTTTAACCTTGATGTGTTATCATCAATGTGACCGATGTTGATATACTTCCTACGATATTGGTGGCCGTACACGTGAAATTACCAGAGTCTTCAGGGCTTGCAGAGAGAATAACCAACTGTGTTCCAACAAGGCTGATATGATTGTTCGACACGACTGCCAGACTATGAAACGACACATACACAATATGGAAATAGACGAAAAGTTGTGTATCTGAAAACTACAACCTTTGTCCATTTTTTGTCCATGTCACTTTAGGTTCCGGAACTCCAATTGCAGTGCAGTCAAGCTTTGCCGTTTCTTTCGGCTTGATTTGTGCACTCAATGGAATTTTGTTGAACTTGGGTTGTCTCGCACCTATGACAGTCAATTGTTATAGTTGGTATGTCTAATACTGTGCTAAAATTATTTGTTGATCCAAACTTGGTAGGAGAATGACAGCAGATGCGGTGACTTCACCGACTGCACCTGTGGCTCTGCATGTGTATTGAGCCATGTCGTCGTTTCGGAGGTCGGTGATAAGTAGACTGCCTCCACCGATGATGTGGTACCTGAGCGTTGTTGTCATATCAAGCAGTATACTGTCTTTTGCCCAACTGATTGTGGCTGGTGTACCCGTCGGATCGATGGAACACTCGAGTAGAGCGGTCTCACCGATCAGACCGTGGTGATTACGAGGAACTTTCTTAAATTTGATGGGAGCTGAACAGATTGAGTTTATTAGTTTTGATGTTAGTCTTCATTGTATGTTTGTCTGTTTGTGAGTGTTTCTGTCCATAGATGTATTGAATAAGTCAATGCTATTACAGGCTATTGGCAATCGCCCCCAAGAGGGCGGCACACTACAATGTTACTTAAGTAGCAACGACTAGCTGTCACAATCAATGTCTCGTCTTTGTCTGTCTGTCTGTCTGTCTGTCTTGTGATATAAAATTTGGGAGGTGGGGGACAAAAGCAGAGAATTTTTGCCACATTTGTCACAACAGTCAGTAAATTGCTAGAAGCCAATCTTAATGTCTCCATGTTTGTGACGTATTGGAGAAAAAGATTTTCTACAATTCTACAAAGATGCAATGACAAAGTTGTCCTCGGAAAACTTTCAAAACTATCATCTAATCACGGTGATCTAGATAGATTATTTGACTTTGACATTCAAAGCCAAGTCCATTAGTTAATGTATGACTTTTGTTGTTTGCAAGGTCTGTGTCTGTCTGTCTGTCTGTCTGTCTGTCTGTCTGTCTGTCTGTCAATACATATATTTTCAAACACTGAACTATTATACACCATCTAAGCACTAAATACTACCCAAGCCAATAGGGCTTGGTTTATCTGTCTGTCTGTCTGTGTGTTTCTCTCTCTTGCTTATATAACTCACCTAGTATAGTTAGCTCTGCTTTGGCACTGATACTGCCATGTGTGTTACCACTCATACATTCATACACACCCGAACTGGTTGTATTGACATTTGGGAGTATGAGATAATTCTCTTCAATACTATGCCTGTCACAGTAAGTGAAGTATATAGAACACTTTCAATAGCACACACCCAAAGATTTACCCTGCAGGCAATTGACCATCAATCTTTCCCCACAATACTCTAGGAGTCGGTCTACCAATGGCAGTACAAGGCAATCTCACTGTACTTCCGTTTGCAGCCGTTGTATTCAAGGGTACTGTTGTGAAATAGGGCTTGTAACGAACTATAGATATGTGAACACTTGAACATGACGTCATAAATGCAGTTAATTGTGTTGCGTGCTTACGGGTTACTGTCACTGTGGCGGTTTTCGCCACTCTGCCGTTGATATTGCTGGCCGTGCAGACATACATGCCTTCGTCTGATTTGGTGACCGCTCTGATAATGAGAGTACCGTCGTTTTGCGGCTGCAGGAAGCTTGAGGAGAACGTCCACGTCAGCGTGGGTTGAGGAGTTCCGCTTGCTGCACAAGCCAAGCCAATCGTTTCGCCCTCCAATACTGTCATTGACTGGGGAATGACCGTAAAAGTCGGTACATCTAGAACAAAATACAAAAAACCTTTAATACCGTGGGACTTACATGTCTACCGCAGTTTTATGTTCTAGGGGTGAAGAACTGACTTTACTGCAAGGAAAACGTTTTCCAGACAATTTTGCGTCATTTCTCGTTGACAGATTTGTGTACACGGGCTTGTACACGCATATTTAGTGACCACCATGGGTTTGTTGTGCCCACACCCGTGTAACGCCCCTATGTGTTTTGCTACACTAGTGTTACTCTGTCTTACTTGCTGAAGAATGTTGTATGCTGCACATGAGTCCAAATAGAATGAGAAATTGGGAGAAAGGCCAGAGCGTCGACATGATGACCAAGTTTGTGACGGAGATTTTTGGTGGGGGAGGTTGATAGCTGGGTGGTGTCCTATGATTGGAACGCACCTGTACACCTGTACACCTTGCTTGGCACATCACGTGCAGACGTAGGAGAGTCAGAGCAGAATGCATGGCTGTGTAGTTCAATACCAGTATACACAATTCTAATGCAATTCTAATGAGGTTATGTTCTACCTTTGGTTTGTTTGTTAATTAATTAACAGCATAACTCCAAACGTCCGCGTTATGACCGATTTTTATACCCTTTTTACCAGAGGTGGCTTTTAGGCCACATTTGAATGATTTGGGTAATTTAAAAATAATAATGACGTCATAATTTAAGAATTTTTTATTTTATGATATCTAACGTGCAGTCATCATAGATCCAATCTTTTTTCTCCAGCCCACAAGAAACGGTGGGCCACATAGACTAACACTCGTATTTAGTAAAGTACCTTAGCACTGTGTAATGACCACCTCTGATTCTCATGGATGGATGACGCATGTGTAAAATTTAATGGTAGATAACGTGATTACAATTTACTAACAGTGATATTTTTTACTTGTTATGGATAGATGCTAGTGTATAGTTTGTGATTATTATGAGCTATAGCTGTTAACTATAGTCGAGTGCCATTTCATCTGTCTTCTTACTCTTGAATGTCTTCATCTGATTCCTCATCATATTGTGCCATCTTTAGTGCTCTCAGGTTAGAATCGACCTCCCAGAGTCGACTCATGCGTATGTTGGCCTGTATGTTGAGCACAAACTCGTGTTCTGGCCCCCATTCCTCTGGCTCTTCGAAGGGCTCTCCGGACATCATTTGTGATAGTGTGCGATGACGCATTGCTTCAGTTGGCGCTTTTGTTGTATCAGATTTTGGAGTCGAAGTTACTCCCACTGTAGAGAGATGTACTCTATGTGTGTTTCTACTGTGACGAGAGCTTGCTTCTGATTGAGGTGTGGATTGGGTGCTCGTTTCGAATTCGTCCAGCTCTTGCATTTGACGTTGGAGTGTAGACTCGATGTCGTCTAGACCGAAGGTGGGATTGCTCACTGGGTAGGGATGCCCAGGGTTGGGATAGTTGGACGGTGAGAAGCTACTTTTCCTGTGACTCCTGAAATTGGTTGCTTTACTGCTCTGCGTGGTAAAGTTGAAACTGACGGGTCTGGAGTTGTAGTCGAATTCTGATAGGGGCATGGAGCTTGGATAGCTGTTATCAGAGAAACCCATCATGAAGGACGAATGAGTAAATCTGAAGTCATCGTTGAAGTCTCTGCTGCGGCCACGATGACGTCTGCTGCTTCCTAGAACACATCTTTCATTGGTTACTGTTTGTTGAGCTGGTGCATGGTGTAGTCAGTTGGTTAGTTGATGTTTTGTAAGGATTGTTTGTTAATGCGTTGTATTTATGTTTGTTCATCTGCCACACACACACACACACACACACACACACACACACACACACACACACACACACACACACACACACACACACACACACGCACACACACACACACCACACGTGCATCCAGCCATCCATCCATTCACATAAATGTGTGTGTGTGTGTGTGTGTGTGTGTGTGTGTGCGTGTGTGTGTGTGTGCGTGTGTGTTTCTTTGCCTTATGTCTTGTCTCTCTGTCTATACCCTATCCTACTCTACAATGCTTACGTCGTCGTGAACTATAGGAAGATCTTCTTGACAAGTGGCCTTTCTTCCGTCCACATTTCCACCACACAATAATTGCCGCTGCTATAAGCAACACCAGAAGAATGCTCGCCGCCACAGTGGCAATAAACAATGTCCTGTCACCCAAGATTTCACCCGATGATCTACGGTCTAGAAACATACAACATTTTGTTAGCATTTTCAAGCAATTGCTGATTTGTGAGCATAGTTACCTGTAGTAGGATTCGAGGTGGTGGTCTCTTGTGCTAGAGAGAAATCATCATAATAATTACTTATATACATGTATGAGTTTGCAGGAGAGAGGTTGACAGACGCACGTACAAGGCAGTGTATAAAGACGTCTCTTTGGGAATGTCTTACGTGTGACGGTGATTTTGATGCTATGCGACACCGACCCTTTAATGTTGGAAGCGATGCAAGTGTATACGCCGGACGCTTTGACTGCCGCCTGGGTGATGTGAGGATTCCCGTCCAGGACGGCCAATGACGTCTCGCCGGAAATTCTGCAAATATCAGTATTAGTTAGTCTGGGTGGGTATGATTGATATCAATTAGGTTTACGTTTTCCCGTCGTGTTGCCACTCGATTTGGGGTGTTGGTGTTCCAGTGGCCGCACATTGAACTGTTACCGACGCGTCTTTTGGGATGACCGTGTCGTTAGGAATGTCGCTAAATCGCGGAGCCGTCAAGCCTTAAAACAACGGGTTTTATAAGCTACAGTATTAGGACAAGGTTACTCAGCGGCGTCGCCAGCCTTCTATGGTTAGGAAGCCAGACTGCATGCTAGTGGGGTAGACTGACAATACAAAAATCAGCCTTAAATCCGGGAGTGATTCAGACTGCATGCCGAGTGCATGATGCCTTGCATGTATGATTCTACTGTACTTTTGGCTGTTCAGTTTTTATACAGGCCATGTATCAATTTCAAGTAGGTAAACCCACCACACCCCAAAGTTTTGAAGAGTCATACCCCTGGAACCCCCTAAACGACGCCATTGAACTTTACTTGCCTGTTATTAGGATTGCAGCGTCTGCAGTAATGATGCGTCCGGACGCTGTCGACGCTTTGCATGTGTATATGTCGACGTCGGACAGTTGAACCGAGAACACAGTGAGTCTACCGGTGTTCACTGTGATCTCTGCGGACGACGTGATTGGTTGGCCTCCTTTGAGCCAAGTGTAGATGACAGGACTGTCAGTCATGACCGCGCAGTCAAGTGTCGCCTTGTGACCAGGAGAGACGGTCACATTATGTGGCCTCGTACTGAACATAAGAGGATCTAGACAGCAAAAATATTGAGATAAGAATTGCAGCTCTGTGTATGCCTGCGTGGAGTAGACTGTACCAATAACGTTTAGATAGGCACGCGCTGACTTCGACCCCTCATCGGAGTTGACAACACACTCGTACCAGCCTTCGTCACTGTGTTGTACGTTAGTGATGTGAAGTCCGCCTGCGTCTCGAATCGCTCTAAGAAATATAGCAGGCACACTCAATGCTAACTGTTCCTACAGACTCGTACTATGGCTCTATACGGTACCTGTCCGTCAGTGCGCCTTTTAGTTTGTTGTAGCTATAGCTGGGGTTGATATTTGCTGGTGCCTTGCAAGCTATCAGGGTCTCCTCTCCGACTTGCACCGTTGCATTTTTCGGTATCGACTCGAAGTCCCATGATATCGCATAATGCAGCGCTAGCAACAAAACATGTCGATACACAAACAGTCATGCAAGTCGATGTAAGCCGAGCAAATTTGTATTTATGTACGAATAGCTGGAAACCATTTTGAAAGGGCGTTGGTTTAGTTAGAGATTTCAAAATTCCCTTCAAATTAGATGGAAGAAAATTTAACATACCTCCGATAAAGCAGATGAACGCTGTAGAGAGTTTTCGGCGCTCCATCTAAGCTGCTCAACTCATGGCGCTATGAATACGTCCAGATACGTGGGATATGGAGTGAATACCGCTTAGCTTCTTATCACGTGATGCGTGTGGCAATCGGCTAGCAAACATCAGCAACGATATTTACTGCGGTAGATACGTGAATACGGACAGTCGTTATGTGTACGAGTGCAAGTGCAAACCTTCAGTACATGCACATGCCGCGTACCCAGAGCTATACGGCTCTGCGCGTGCCTCGGGTATCCAGACCGCGCCTACTTTGGTTGTAAGCCATAAATTACCAGAGATCTCGACTAAAGTATTTACCAAATAAATGTTTGACTCATTAAAACAAAGTCTCTGACATTTAATTATGCAACTCTGTATATATCAAACAATTTCTTAAATTAATTAATTAAATCGCATCGGAGACTGCTTTAGACGAACATTCCAATGTAGACACTCTGAGAGACTTTTGAACCAATCAATTATATGGTCGTTTGCAGAAATGCAAGGAAGAGGCCACTCCGAAGCAGTAATGACCACGCTAACGTATACACACAGTCAGAAACACTATGTATCAAGCCTTGAATAGATGTACCTGTCGCCCTGCTTCAACTGCTGCTTGTTTCTCCCATCAAATGCCACACATGCATAGTGCCTGCTATCGGCAGCCACAGTAACCTAACAAATTGTCATCATTACAGTGATATCAATCGTACATTGCCCCTTGTGTACCTACACGTATATGTGACTGACAGGGTGTACAGTGTATAAAAACAGTTTTATGTTCTACGAATGTAAAGAAATTGTAGTCAGGGTTGCGACACACACACACACACACACACACACACACACACACACACACACACACACACACACACACACACACACACACACACACACACACATGCACAAGTTTCACAGAGTCAGCCCATCCTCGCTTGACAGATGCCAAAAAAATTGATTATTTACCAGAGTTCTACTGGCAAAAATGGTTTTAAACTAGTTCGCATCATAAGCCAAAATTCTCTTATCTCTTTTAGTCATTTCAGTGACACTGTTGCTCTAATTCAAACTCAATAAAATATCACATCGAATTCACTTTGCATCCAATGAGGACTAAACCTAACATTTTCTCCAAATTTCAATTATTGTGTAGACCTTTGTCATTGTGTATTACACAATCCAGGGAGTGTGTAATGCTACATATCTCATCTTGTTCATTGCAGCATGCATACCTTTATCTCAGCCCCAGAGGGAACTAATATCGGTCGGAACGAGAGCGAATGAGGACATATAGGCGTAAGTATGACTGCTGGAACATTCGGGTGAACCATCGAGCTTCCTGCTGCTGCAGAGTATGCTGTGCTTCCTGTTGGAGTTGCAATTATTATACCTGGCACATACTAGACACTGCACAGTGTCTAATCCAATCATGGTCACATTCTTCATACCATCTCCCTGCACTGTTGTAACAGCATGGCCATTGCAGTAAATTTCGAGATTGGTTAGATACGGCGAAGGTCCTCGATCGATTACGACCTCGTTGAGAATCTACGGCATAAAATACCAAAATGGTGTTCAGTCGCAACTACTGCTGTCCGTATTTCATACCAATAGATCTGATTTCAGTGGTTGCAGACTTTGATACGGTGAAGTGGCTAGTGGCAGTACTGATTCGTTGAAGGATTGCGACCGTATTGCTTTGATAGGTGGTTTTTCACTCTTTTGTCTCAATACTCTACAATGCAAACGCATACGTAGTATCACACTGGTCGAGCCTACATGAAACAGAAAGCCAGTGTAAGCTTCCACACTTATAGTGATGCTCACACAACAAAGAGCAGCATATATAAGTAACAGTGCATTCACACCTTCAATAACTCGAGACACTGCAGACTCAAAGTTGTCAAACGAGAAAGGTGTTAGGAATCCTAACGATCCAAGATGAAAGCCAATAAGAGGAGGAGCACTAGACTAAAAAGGCAACCGTAGTGAGTAAAGTTCTCAAATGACTTGATAATAAACATTAGATTTGTTGCCACATTTACCTCAAATAGAGACGAAGCATAAAGCAGAGTTCCATCTCCTCCCAGACATATGATAAAGTCAATGATATCCTGTAGTTCAGCTTCCCCTGAAACAATAATCATTTACATCCACACTATTGATAACAACTACATAGATTTATATACATACAGGTTGCTGATTGTATTAGCTGTGATTATGGACTCCAGGAGATGTATGTATTGACAGACACACAGACAGGCAGACAGCAGACGGATGGACAGACATGCAGACAGCAGAAGTATGTAGATAATGGAGATGGATGTATTGACAGAGAGGCAGACAGACATACAGACAGCAGATGTCTGTATATACAAAAATTATCTACAATAAATTATGTATTTACTGTCTATTCATAGACAGTTCGTATAACCTGGTGTGAACGGTGTCATTGCGTTATGGCTCTCAGCAAAGCTGCTGTCATCAGACAACTCCTCTTCATCAAGAATGGAAGCCTCTACATATATAGTCATCTTCTGCACCTGAGCATAACACAAGATGCAACACTGTGGCAAATGGTCATAACGTGCCGCAGATCCTTACTTTATGTAACCAATCGATGAGTTTCTTGAAGCATCGAGTGACATGGGAATCACGAAACTTCTTAATCACTAATACGTTACTGGGCTTCTGTGTCCAGGTGAGATGACGAGGGTCCATCATAGCTATAGGAAATCCATCAACTTCATCGCGCCTAAAGTTATAGTAATCGAAAGAATAAGCACACACCTAATCAGAGACACATATCAAGTGACTTTCCAGTTACAGCTGACTATCTGTCTATCCAGCTGACTATTTCTACTGTATATCCAGGGCATGTAGGACACAGTTAGTTGAGTAATTTGACAACGTAAGTTCAATAATCAGTGGCCAGGATGACACAGAACAGTGCAGCAAATTTGAATATCAATATATCATGTATAGTGGGGTGTATCCTTCTATCACATGATTTGTGTCTATTTTTATGCTCAACATTCCGTGAGTCAACTAATGCCGTCGATTGATACTCTGTGCTACAAGAAGCTTGCAAGTTGTGAGCATTCCAACAGATGTCAGTCTACTGTTTCCATGAAAATCAATTGGGCTCAACAGAAATTCGTAGAAATATCATACCATAAAAGTACAGTACAATTCAATATAACCCAAGGAGATCGATCATCTAGGGGTTCAAAACAATGCGTTACACTGATAGCACCGCCACACCTAATTTGTAGTTGCACCCTTGCCTAATACAGACCTACAACCTCTGCTAACAATGAAGACGTCAACAGACTTAACTATTAATTAAGAGACTATATTGGCTTAGGTCGGGCAAATAGATGACGTCACAGGAAACATACATCCGTGTGGGATGGTCTCTTCATCCTCGCCCTCCTCACTAATCAGCACTTCTGCGATGCTCTCAAAGACGAGAGAGACCAAGTCAGCCGCAGATCCGCGAGACAGTTGCGTCCACCAATATACGCGAACACAGACTGAGGAGACTGCATGACTAGTCCAGGAAGCCACGCCCACGCTGCTATGCTAACTACACGCATGAACGCACAAGTTTGACTAGTTTAGTAACGTACAGACGTCTTCAGTATAAACACTGTACCCGTGATTCTTGGTAGCTTCCAGAAGGCAACCTTTTGGTCCGAAACGGTGAGTTGGCTGCAGTTTGCGGGGTCGAGAATCCTCCACGACGTCAAGACTGTAAAGAGCGATATCAGATTGTACAAGTTGTTCGCTAAAAGGCTGTTCTGACGTTCGCACCTTCCGTTTTCTGATGCCATTGGTTGAGCATTAGCGCACTAGCCTAACACCCTCGCATCGCATCCCGTAGCATCGAGGATCCCGGATAGTGCTGTGACCTTTTTGTACTGTACTATAATTTTAGTAGATGCTGAGTGCTCCGCCGTTTACTTTTAATTGTAAAGTGTTAGCTCCGTTGTATAGCTAGGAATTCTACGTGCTTGTATTGCAGTTTCCTGTTCACACTCAGTGAAGTCCTTAGACCACCACCTGCATTCTCATGAACATACTAGGACTGATAGTATCGCTGGCTAGGACTAGGGTTACAGTATTTGAGAGGTACATTCTACTACTGATCTCATCTTCACTATGCATGCGTTTCAATTTAGCCTCTGCATTCTACAAATAGGTTTTTTGCAGGGGAAGAAAGAAGACTTATTACACTAATAATACATGCTACTGGTCATGCCTAGCTAGTTAGAAGCTAGACGTAGTTATTAATTAATTTATTATTAAATAACATGCCGATGCGCCCATGGCTATCTAGATGTCATGTGCAGATAAATAATCAACTTCCACAGCTTTTGTCGCTACGAGAGTAGGTCATTTGATATGTGATTGTAGAGGTTAGATGTGCATGTGGTCACCTGTCATAGGTTGTGCTACCATGGTGTAGTATATGTATGTATGTATGTATGCGAAAATATTATTGTGGTCTGCTTGAGAAGAAAGGAGCAAAGAATTTGATGCATACTGAAATAGATATTGGTAAGAAGATAGATTGGGTAAACAGTTTCAGTTTTAGTGTCAATAACAGACAAGACACTTGATATCTATTGAGTATATATAAATTGTAATAAATTGTATGTGTACTGTATGACATCTCAACTCATGCTTACAAGCAAATGTACGTGTGTACTATGTATGCAACGTGTAGCACTGTAGTCCATGTTTTATGTATATGATTTAGTTTATGCATGTGTGTATAATGTGTACATATGAATGCAGGTACACAGCTGTCCTTTCAAACAGTTGACATGTCATGACAGTATGATGATTGAGTAGTACCTCATATGCAAGTATGTCCTACAGCAAACATGGTTTACTGTCTAAAACTTTTTTTAGGATAATGATGGCAAGGATCCTACGCGTGTAAATGTCATCATGTGAGACCATCCCAATCTACGTACCCCCTTTGCTTCGCTAGCTCTGTCGGTCTGATGTGAGATGTAAAAGACTTCCACGTCTGTTTGTCTGTCTGTCTGTTTGTCTGTCTGTTAATGTTTACCTGTCTGTCTGTCTAATGGTAGTATATCTGTCTGCGTGTCTGCCTATCTGACTCGCGTAAGGAGTCATGAGTATGTCTTCCACCCCTTTCATCCGCCCATAATTTTACGCGGGGAGGTCTGGCTACGCGAGACTTCAACAAAGGTCACGCCCACGGCATTGCTTGCCTGACTGTGGTCACATGATCACACCTCTGGAATAATTGATATCGCTTTTGTGTCATTGTCGACTTGTGCACCAAACGAAAGCCGGCTCTTTCTATCTCAAATCCGACGAGCTCATTTGCCAAGCGAAAGCACAACCGATGGCCCAAGACTTGGGCGGCTTAGGTCTGTCCGCACGTCGAGCATTGCGATGTGTAAACAATTAGACAGTAAACCAACGTGGCGTTTCTTCGCAGGCTCTGCGCTAGGCGGGGAGCTGGCTGGTCTGCTCGACTTTCTCAATCGCATCCCGCGGGAGGCGCTGAGCACCGACGAGGAAGCAGCGAGGAAACACTATGTCGAGCTGTGCAAGGACATGCACAAGAGGAAGCTGGCTAGACCTCCAGAGCTGCCGCCGAGACCGTTGGGAGGACAGCTGGAGGCCGGAATGCGCACGAAAAGCGTCCCGGATTGTCGTGTGGACGCCGGGATGGAGCTCGGTACGTTCTGTTGTGATATTGTGGCGCTTGCGTTGTGTTTGAATGGTGGGGGTATTGATGGGTGAGCTGTTTGGATGCTAAGCGTTGCTAGTTGTTGGTTAGATGACTGGGGTTGCTGCGGGAAGGTCTAGAAATGATCTCACGTCTACTTCCTGTCGCGAGTATATTTAGCTACACTGTAATTCATATGCCGTTGCCACCGAATGGTTGGGGAGTTTGTGGTGACGTTCGAAACTGGTTGTGAGCTGTAAAACTGTTCTCTCGCTGTGTTTTTTCTCACGCCGCTTGTCCGGCTGGGTGAGACAGCGGTTGGTCTGGTTGGTAGTGTGAAGGAGGTCTGGTGCTAGCTCTGACTGTCTTGCCACCACTGAGTGAGTTTCTTTCTAGTTCTAATCGAGTTTGGCGTTGGAAGATGAGGAAGGAGGTTTACATGTAACGTACATGTGGTGGGAAGTACAGCAGGGGGTCGGGTATCTGAGCTAGGGATGTTGATTTCAGTTGCTTCTTTGAGATAATTGTTGTGAGTCTTAGGGTTTGATTCACGTGTAGCCTTTTGCTGTTTGTACAGTACACTGCATGCTTGGTTCAACTGATATACAGTAAGGCCAGACCAATTAGTTTCTTGATGCTTGGATTCGCTGGTTCAGTTTTCACAATAGAAATAAAATTTGATCTGTGCATGTGCAATGATAACGCTTGCTGTAAAATGACTTGGTAGTACATACATCCTACGACTATGTATCTCAATGATTCTGCAAGTGTTAACTGTGCATGTGGTCTAGCGACTGTTATTGATCGTATATTTGTCCTTCATTCTAGTGTCCTTTTTGTTACCTCATGGTTGTATGCAGTGCAATAAAAACTGCACATGATCATTACTTTTATATTTTTTAAACTACCGGCTTCGCCCAAGTTCATTCATTATTGCATCTAAAATTATAGTTACAGGTATATGTCCTAAGTAATTAGCAGCAAGTATTAGATTTGCAATTCGATTCCGTATGCTACTCGTTAGCTTTGGCTAGTGACGGCTGACTCAAGTTGACGTCAATTTAGTTGTAATCTAGAAAACTTGCAAGAAAGAAATGAAGCGCTCCTTGAAATGCACTTATACTACTAAACGTACGTCATCTCTTGAACTCTAAAAAAACCATTAATTAAGTAATCCATTGTGGCATCAATTCACAGAATTAGTAGCCCCTGACAGAATTCTCGTAAAGTTAATTAATTTAATGTTGTATGCAAATTTCTGTTGCATGAGGTCACATGCATTTTTACTCTGTTCTGAAAAATTAGCAGACAGACAGAATTCTCATTCAGAGTTATATCCCGTTCAATTAAATCCTGTTGTGAGAAATTAGCAAGAATCGAGTATCTCAATGTATGCAAATTTATATGTTGTTGCATCTCTGAAGAATTATCGGCTTGACAGAATTCTCATGAAGGATTTCGTTCAGAGTTCTATCCTAGTCAGTGGTATCCCGTTCTGATTGTTATATAGCTAGTATCCAGTTGAAGACAAAGAAAATGTAGCGAAGTGTTCATTTCCAAAAATTCCTGTTGATTGGATTAGTGATTGGTTGAAGCGATTTCGACTTGGACACCGCGTTACTTCGAAGACATTACTTTGAAGACGTTGCTGCCTTTGTGAGGAACGGGAGTATCAAACTTGGCATCTATTCGGCACGAATCCCGTTCGGAAATATACTAGAGCAGCAGAACTGGAAGTCACATGCAATGTACTCACCCGGATAATTTGTTCCTTGTATATAGCCAAGTCACGACTTGCGCTGACTCTCGCCATTTTGACAGCCTGCTGAATGTCGTCACTTCGAAGACGTTGCTGGCATTTCGGGAAACAGGTGTATCGAAAGGTGGCAGCTCTTCGATATATATCACAATATATATATATATATATATATATATATATATATATATATATATATATATATAGTGATTGGTCGGTCAAGGTTTCATGTCCAAATATTTGAGCATCAAAAAAATTGGCTAGTCTGGCGTAAGTAAGCTGACAAGTAAGCCTGGACACCCGAAAACATCCAGCCTGGACTTCTAAGAACTTTTGGTGTGATGTTAAGAACATCAAGCTATTATTATATCATGAATTTTTTACAAGTATGTTTTACCAAAATTCAAGCGACTTGCGTGTACACATGAAAACGCTGCAGTGGAAATTTAACATCCTAATAAGCAACTCACGTAGGTGCTATTTGAGACAGAATATCAGCAACAACGATAAGAACAGAAGAAAGAGAAAATGATGACATGTGTGACTATACCCACGTGACATCACAGTTGCTGAAAAACGTGCAATAAGAACACAGAGTGGATCGCTAAGAATGACTAAGAACGTAACCAGCGTGATCTTTTTCGGACTGTGTTTTAGGATGTCTGAGCTCACTGTAGGGTAGTATCACCCTTAACACAATTATGTGGTAAAAAAGGTTGTTGTGTCCTAATCTGTGTTTTCATAGATCCTTCTGTACGAGCTGGCTCACGTCTGTCTCAGCACTCTCTGCTACATGACATTGCGAGTGGCGATGAGTCGCCTGGAGTACAGGCCATCAATGAATCTGCGAGTGAAGTCTCTGTCTATTGGTCTGGTCATCTGAATCACGGCAGCAAGAAGGAGGGTAGCATACGAATGTCGTGGAATCGTCGCTGGTGTGTTATTCGCGACGACCGACTCTACTGCTACAAGACGGCAAATGATCAACTATCGATAAACGAGTATTCACTTTATGGCTGTCAGGTTGCTCTCACAGCGGATGGTGAAGTTGAGAAGGCTCATTCATTTAAAGTCATTCAGTACGGAAGGAGGGATTCGGATGCTATATACTTTGCCGTATTTGTTGCTGAAGACATGACTAGTTGCCTACAAGCATTTACAGTCGCATCAACAGTCAGAGGCGCGACTGCTGTTGAGTTTCAGCAGCCGAGAGCTAAATCGACTTCATTTTCTATGCTCATGAGTGATGAAACGTACCAACGACCTAGGCCATTTCTGACTAAGCCAGTGATGAGACCGCTAAATCAACGAGGCCGGACCTCGGGAGCTTCATCAACTCCCTTGTCACTAACATCTGGGCCTCTGTCAGCGACTTCAGGACCTTTGTCAGTTACGTCAGATACAAGTGGTCATCAAGGATTAGATGAAGGAACAGATGCTTATGAGGCGTTAGATGAGGCAGAGCCTGAAAGCAGCGACCAGGAAAGGATAAGAATTGAGGTTGGGCGTGCACACACACACACACACACACACACACACACACACCAAGCGAGGCCTTATGATACTACAGACAAATATATGTATAATGTTGATCAAGAGTACATGCAAGTCCTTTCTTTAGCAATGAAACCTTAGTTTCTTTAGCAATGCAACCTTAGTTAATTAACTAAGCTAAACTAGGAAAGAACATGTTTCTAAACAAAGAGCTATGACCACTTGTGTCCAAGAGTATTTTCACATGCAGGTGTTATATCTCGCTTTTTAATTTGTTTCCCACTTGCCATTCCCATGCACACAAACACATGATATTTTATAAACTAATTTTCATTTTTAATGGGAAGTGGCGTAGGTAATTGGTTGGATAAGTGAAAGTACAGAGAATTGATAACATGAAATGTAAGAATAGGAGTTGCCCACAAGTGGGGTTCAAAGAAAGAATGAAGAAGGGCAGGTCAAATTGCTTAGGAAGAAGTGTATTATTGGTCAGAGCCTCAAAGATGTTGACCCTTTGCACAAGTATAACTGCTTAGATGGTTTGGGTACAGGAATGCTGGTATTTTGTTTGTCAGTGTCAGTCTGCAGTTCTTTGTTTATACTATTGTCAGCTGTCTTGTAGGTAGATGTTTAACAACAGAAATGCTAGACCAGTGACTGTTTTTGTAGGTCATTGGTTGAGAGAATCACATCTTTGATTACACAGTGATAAGCAGCTTGGTGTGTCTGAATGCCAAGTTGAGGTGATGGTGGGTTACTTTTTGACCTTACACTATGCACTGAGTACTACATCCTTGCTACCAGATGTTCAAGACCATTAGTGATAAACATGCAGGAAGATAGGGAATGACATTCATAACTAACATAGTTTGTGGCCACTAACTAGTACCCCACCTGTTACCTATTAGTTTGGCAGACTGGTGTTGTATTGCTCTCAAGTTGTAGCAGCTTATGTCTTGCTCTATTCACTTTGAAAACACTAAAACTGTCCTTGCAGGTGGACGTAATCGACACAGTGAAGCAACCAAAGCGAAAAATTGTGAAAACTAGACAAATGGTCCCTGAGCATGAGTCAGTTTATGAGGAGCTGGACTTCCCCATTGGATCTGAAGAAGATCTTGCAGACGATCATGGCTCACCAGAGGAATATTCAGGCACAACAGCTTCATCGACGGATGCAAGTAGTACATCGTTTGTACGAGAAACACGTAAGAGCGGTATTCGTGGAAGTGGACGAAGGTAAAACATGACATGGAATTTTACCATATATGTTAGCAAAGCTAATAAACTAACTTATTTAATCATGTAGATTGAAGGAGTTAATTTATGGGAAAATTCGCACAAGCAAACGGAGCACGTCTGATCTGAAACACAGAGCTACTGAGCGGAGTGCTTTTGATCTAATTGATGACTCGACCATGTCTGGGTATCTTATGAAGAAGGACTCGGCTGGGCATACATGGAGAAGACGATGGTGTGTGGTTAGAGAGACTTGCTTTTATTATTTCAGGTATGGTGTCATTAAGCGTTGTCTTTTTGTATTTGTTCAAATTTGCTGCTGATTTTATTGTGGTGCTTATGTTGCCTATTTGTTTATTTTTCTGTCACTCTCTGTGGTAAACATTAATTTTATATTCTCTTAATTAGATCAAACTAACAGATGTTTAGGCAAAAGGGTGTAACCCCTATAATAGTAAACTAATGTTTAAAACAATGTCTACACATACATAAACAACAGAGCTAATGTGGGAAGACCTGAGTGTGGAGAGCCTCAGGTTTGTCTGTATGTCTGTCTGTTTGTCTGTCTGTCTTTCACATTTATTCGTCATACAACAACATACACAAATGGCAAGGATACTTACCAAGCTGTCTGTTTGTCTGTCATATATTTGATAAATTGCAATGGCTATTACACACCTATAATTGTTCAGTAATGTTCAATCTACTTTCATCTTTAGCTGCTCCGAGGCCACAAGGCCTGGGAACTTGTAAAACTTTGCATCTATTTAATTCTGTCTGTCTGTCTGTCTGTATTGCAACTCTCTCGTGTGATTTTTTAGAAATTGTTGAGGTTGTCTAAGTGCAATTTTGATGATTTTTTGTATGATAAAGACGTTCAACAGTTTGTTCATTGACTGTTGTTATGCATACGTAAAGGTAGCGATTGTTATTGGTAGAGTAAGAGTTCAAATATAGCAATCTGTCTGTCTGTCTGTTTGTCTCTATCTGTCAGTCTGTTGTTTGTTTATAGATGCTCTCTTTTTTTTGAACATATTTCTGCTTAGGTCTGAAGAGCAGGCCAAACCCCAACTTGCTGTAGTGCTTCGAGGCTGGACAATCAAGTCATACGATGCCGACGCCAAACGACCACATGCATTCCAGATATCTCATCAAGGAATTTTACCATACTGCTTTGCTGCGGACAGTCCTGAAATCAAGGAAGAATGGTGGAGAGCAATCTCATCTGCTATCAATCTCGAATCGTTAGACAACATTTCAGCTCCTATGACTCCGGCAAAGAATAATGAAGGTAACAGCAGAAGCAGACACCTTAGCTCAGGCAACGAGCTAGATGGAGAAGCACTACTAAAGGCCGTGCAAAGTTTGGGAGCTAGTTCAGCTACTAGTCCGGTAAGCAATCTATTGATCATTGTATATGATTGTCTTATTGCTTGGTTGTGGCATAGGTTGACCAGCCGCCACCTTTGCCAAATCGAGGCAGCATGGCTACGAACGGTTCCACTACAGATAGTCTCTATGATCAATTAGGTCCACCTCGACCGTTGCCAACAGCCGTGGAGCCACGCACTTGTAAGTGCTGTAGTATTATAACACGCAATGTATGGAAAGTAGCTTCACACCGAAGAAATTGGGGGTTAGGGTAAACACACACCCCCCATGGTTGGAGGTCTGTCCGGTTTTTGTGCATGCGCTTGTCTGGTAGCATGGCATCTTTTATTGCCCTCTGCCTTTCCATGAGCGAGGGAACACGCGTTTTGAAAGATGGGAAGGTTGATCGTGTTTGTGCAGACTGTAACTTTGTGACATATTGGAGGAAGTGGGATACTGGGGGTGGACCATGTCATCTACGTGAGAACTAGTATCACCTCCACTGCCACCAAACAAGACGCTGAGTTGAGCGATGAAGTACAGCTGCATGCAGAGTGTGGTTGTCGGTATGACACTAAGCATAATGCTGAGGTCGTATTTCAGACCTTCTTGCCTAGGTGGTCTGACATGTTGGACAACCGTTTTTCAGCAGAAGCAGCTTCAACGTTCGTTGGCACTAAGACTTGTGTTGAATTGACACCAAGGTCTAGCTTTTGTAGCATTTAGTTTGCAGCATGTGTGCTATGAGTGGGTGTCCGCGGCTAAGTCCATTGTACCGCACGACAAAACAAAACACTGACTGCCCGCCCGTCTCTCTTTCTCAAATGTACCCAACCTGACAATTTTTGGTGTGGCCCTATGCGTTTTTGTAATACAATCAAATTTGTGATGCATTGTGGTTGTTGCTGCTGGCTTGGATGATGTAATGTGAAGATGTAGGAAACTAAAAAATTAGCGACTTTATTGTAGTTGGCGGGCGAAGCGAGCCTCTCTCTTGTCATGTCAATCGAGCTTGAGATATATTATATTTGTGTGTGTGTGTGTGTGTGTGTGTGTGTGTGTGTGTGTGTGTGTGTGTGTGTACGTCAGCACTTGTCATATGGATTTACGTCAAAGCAGAAAGACAGATCGACAAAACGACGATGCCAGATGAATGCAATTTTGACTCCGTAACAGATGTGCTAAGAATTGAAGCAAGGGTCCCCTTTCGAGGGGTCAACTCAATTATAATTTTTTGGCGAGAAGAGTGAAATGGCTCTCAATTTTGCTCCCATACGCAACTAATAAGGAAATAACATTGACACGTGACAAAAGGAATTGAAAGAAAAAGCTAGATGAAAAGAAAAGCCTGTTTTCTGAGTTTCCGCCCATTAGTTTGAAATTATTGCTATGCAACCATTGTTACGCGCTACCGACCATTGTGATGTGGCTAGCTAAGGAAACGAATGAGACGATTGAAGTGTGAACAAAGAATTGAAGACAACTAGAAGAAGAGCAACTGAAAGTCTGTTTCCTGAGTTCCCAAGTTTGTTGGGTAGAAGCTATTGCTACGTAACGCAACCATTGTTACGCGAATAAGTAAAGACAGAACACCATTGCTCGCCAAACACAATGCTAACCGAGCATTTACTAGTTAAGTTGTATGTAGATGATGCTATAATGCAAATGTACAGGTTTTGGTATTGGCTGGAAGTTTTGGTGCAGGGTTTTAAATTTTTACTGTTGGGCTTTACTGTTTTAAACACTTTCTTAGAAGCTTAAAGATTTAAGCAGATTCTGAATTACTTACTTCAACTAATGCCAGTCGTCGTCATTGTATAGTGTGAGTGATTGCATCATCTCACGATGTGATCGAAGATACTTTTTGTTCTGTTTGTGATGTGGTAGTTTTTGTATGACATTTGGGTATAGCCATACGTTAATTGTAGTTTGCAGAGTTGGTTGGTCATTTGTTATTTTTCTTAGTGTCTCCTCGAGTGTCACTGTCAAGCATGGCCATGGAAAAAGAACTATACAATGTACCGCCCAAGAAAAACATCAAGCTGAATGTTGTTGAAGGAATCTATAACGTGCCGAGACCGAGCAGCGTAGACAAACAAAATCCCATGCCGGTAACGAGCCGTGTCTATTATTTAATAATGATAAACGTGTGTCAGCAGTCGTATTATACTGTAATAGAAAGCAGCTCATGCTGGTGGAAGTGATGACGAAGAAGATCACTACGAGCCATTGGATCTACAGCCATTGCCACCAAGGCTTAATCTCAGTGAGGATGGTGAAACAGAGAAAGAGAACAGTCGTATTGCACAGGAAGCATCACTTCAGAACAAGCCTGTTGATGATCACGTGTCTACCGAAACAGATAAAGCAGATGGAGAACTGGCAGATGCCGATGACGAGGACGATGGGTTTCCTAAAAGATCGGCAACTCTTCCATCTAAGTTTGGTAGATATGTAGCCTCAGGAACAGCTACACTACCCAAACGATTGCCTACGGAGAAGCCACTTCGTCCTTCAAGTATTGCTTCAGGTGTAGTAGAGATTGATGGCTATTTGTTCAAGAGAAGCAGACGGTTACGACGGTGGGTGCAACGATACTGCAAGGTACGCAGCAAGAAATTCTTCTATTACAGAAATAAAGATGACCCTCCAGTCGATGAGTTTCGATTATTGGGTCACGAGCTGAACATCCCACCTCAGCCTGATGTCAAACGACCATATGCATTCCAGCTTATGAGTAGAGGGCATGGTTTGCGAAATCTCATCTTTGCTGTTGATAACAAGCAGGAATTTGATCAATGGAGAGATGTCCTCTTGAACGCATGCTCTATTCAAGTTCGCCAAGTCAATGACATTTCACAGATTCACGTTGAGGGTGGTGGCCCTGGTGAAACACAGCCCTTAGCTGTGGCTAAAGAGAGATGTGGTATTGATGGGTCAGAACCATGTCTGTGGAAAGTCGCTTCTGAGGGACATATGCCTTCATCTGGAGATAGTCCACCAGTGAAGAGAAGCATGTCAGCAGAAGCTTCGCGTGGTCTGAAGATTGTAGATGATGAGTGGACAAGAAGCAAGGAAGCACTTGATCTTGCTGTTGAGAGAGCAGGTACACCTAAGAAGAGAGGTTGGTTGTATAATTCACTTCGAAGATACCGGAAGAAGAGGCGTCGGATGCCTTTGATTGACTCTTTCAAGGAGGACGTGAACAGGGAGATGCCATTGCAAGAAGATGACACAAATGGAGTGAATTTTCTTCATCCTGACAACACAAATGCGACAGCTGAAAAAGGCAGCACCCGGTCCATTGATTCTAAAGAAATGAAAATGCCTACTCCAGTGTCTACATTCAAACCGACACTCAAACAATCGCATTCTGATGTAGTCGAGTCTGTTGCAAATAGAGGAACTAAGAAAGAAGTTCATAGGACACACACAGATCCTGATACAAGATCAGGAGGAGTATTACGACGACTCAGTGACAAATGGCGATCACCTTCTCGCAAGAAGAAACATCCAGATGCTCAATCGACCGTGTCATCCATGCGTCCATTATTAAACAACTTGCTTCACGTTCAAAACAACAAGGGATTGTCTCGCACCTCGGCATGGACACAATACTGGTGTGTTCTTCAGGATGCATACATTTATTGCTATAGGAGGAGTGCTGGTGCCGATCCCAGGCCAGTCCTTGGTGTTCCTCTTATTTCAGGACATGTCGAGCGTTGCTCAACTGACGAAGATGTACAGAAAGGGAATTACCTATTTCGTGTGATACCGAAGGAAGAGGCCGGCACGAATGGAGATGTCAAGCCTGTCGTCTTTCGTGCTTGTGCAGAGCAAGAATTGGAAAAGTGGGTTGGCACAATAAGAGACCATATCAAGGAAGTGACAGAGGCGAATGCCCTTTCTTCACTTGATGATAATATTAGGCAAGAGAGTGAGACTAGTGGAAGGAGTCGAGCCAACAGTCACAACGACATGCGTGTAGATCAGTTTGAGAGTGGTGATCATCCTCCAGATCCTCCAGAACGTCCATTCAGTCATCAAACGCTGTCTGCAATGTCATCTCTGGCACCACCAGACGATGATGTTTACTTTCATGAAAATGACGTGTTTTCTCTAAAACATTACTCGTCAACGAAATCAAAGAAGAGCATAGCATCAGTGGTGGGAAAGTCGGCTGTTGATTCTTCAGAACCTACACTACCGTATTACATTGATACGGCTAAAGTAACTGGACCCTTGCTTTCACCATTGCTTGCTTGTGCTACAGGTGACTCTCAAGAGGGTCAGCAGCAAGAACCATCTTATTTACATGTAGAGGATGCGAATGAAATTAGTGAGCAAGTTGTCAACGATGAAACTAAATCACTGGACAGAGACATGGAAAACAAAAACATCAGAGAAAAATCTGGTTTGTTACGTCTTGAGGCTGTTGCTGACAACAGTGAGCCTTTTCAGCATGCTGCTTTTCCTACTCCTTTATCGTCACCCGAAGAATCGGGTGAGGTGGATTGTGAAGGATGGCTGTCTAAGAAAACCATGATGAACTCTTGGTCGGAGCGCTACTGCCGCCTCACTGATGGAATACTGTATCATTACAAGAATGAGACGGAAACAAAGCCCATCCTGTCAATGAGTGTGTCGGGTTGTCGTGTTCGTTTTGTTCAAGAAGAGAGAGGACGCCACATATTTCGAGTGGCTGCCGTCCACAGGAGTGGCGGGCAGCTTCTTGCAACTGCCGAGAGTGAAGACATGACACGCTGGGTAAATGCACTCAAACGGGCAGCCGCGAATCAACCGAATGTAGTGAAAAAGAGCCAGGAATCAAATGGAAGGGCAGTCGGTGCGTCAAAGCCCCGTCGGTCTCATACGTTTCATACAAATGAAACATCAGACAAACTTGTTCTTGAACGAAGTTGTAGCAACGGAGAAGGGAGAAATCTCGAAGACAGACACAAGTCAAACGAGATTCAAGCACCTCGAACATCTAGTAGCGAAGGTGATTTCATAGCTGGCATATCATCATACGCCGAGCTTCGCAAGTCGTTTGGCAAAGGGAAGAAGAAGTGGAAGACGTCTGATATGATTGACAAGACAAACATTTCAGCCTTGGGAATGCAAGATGCTTCTCAGAAAGGGATTTTGCACCAAAAAGTGGGAGTCACTGCTTGGGTCAGGCGATGGTGTGCTCTTAAAGATCGCTGTTTGTATGTTTATCGAAGTGCCAACGACAAGCAACCAGTAGACTCAATTCTGCTGCCTGGATGGGAAATACATTTGACAAATCGCAGTGCACGAAAGAAAGTCATTAAGATCTGGCACCCGCAAATGAAATCATTGTATTTCTTTGCCGATCGTGTGAGCCACAATGGTTGGCTTTCAAGTCTTCAGGAAGCTACAATGATGAGCGGTGAGGACGGTAGTAATTTGACAGTGTCGAGAGGCAAAACACTTACAGCCAGCTCAACGTCTGTCAGCTCTGGAGCCACGGCAAGTAGTTTTGAAACGGACACTTCAAGCGGAGTACGAAATTTTTGACATTAGATAACTATAGATATGTGAGAATGTTGTTTTTTCTTGTAGGATCGTGAACCAATACCAGGTCAGCAGAAAGCAGCAATGAAGCAAAATATTTTTGCATTAATAAAAATGCAATTGAGCTAGCATGTGAATGCTCATCTATATTAGACTTAATTAATGTATTTCTTCTCTTCAGATCCAGAATTTTGTGAAAACGGTACACAAGGCCGATACGAAGAGGAAGTGGAGGCGGTGAAAGTAAAGCACGCGGCTCTCAACCTGCAGCTGTCAACACGCCACAGCGAACTCGAGAGAGAGCTTGCCGACTTGAAGCAGGAAATCGACGACCTGCAGCAGATTGTAAATGCAAGCACAACCGGCAAAGGCGACTCGGAACGAAAACTTCGCTATCTGTCGTTGAAATACCAACAAAACGATCGTGAACGCCGAGACGTGGAACAAGAAATTTCCTTCAACAAGGCTGATGAGCTGCGTGCGCTAGGAGAACTGGAAGAGCAGCAAATCCGGGACCTAAAGGAATCGGGCATTACTGTGAATGATACTCAACAACTGTCGAGTGATGAAAAAGTTGATAGTTCAACCCAGGATTTACTCAGCAGCGTGACACCACCTGTGAGACGAAGAGTCAGTCTGGAGGAGTTGAATTCGCAAAAAGTGCAGCACGAATTGTAGATGTGATGTGATGTGATGTGATAACTCTACAGTGATGAAGGTTCTTGTGAGATGGAGAGCAGGGCTACGTGTACATAATTGGACAGAGAGGAATAGGAATACAAGTTAGACGATGTCACGTGATGCTTTTAATGTATACTCTAGGACGTGAGATGATACTAAGGTATATAGATAGGCATAGGTAGCTGGTGCTGTCTGTATGTCACCACTTATATTCATCGTATATGTACACCCTTTGCTATTTTGTATGGCCATGGGTTAGCAGCAAGATGGCTTTTTGTCCAGAGATTCGATCTTAGATGATAACAGGGAAGCAAACCGCTTTTTCTAAATGCTAGATGATCACCCAAACTGTGACTCTCGTGTAGCTAATCAACTTAGTATCCGGTGCCACACCCAACCACTCTTTAAAAATTAATTAATTAAATTACGTGCGGTGGTCACTTTTATTTGCTGTGGAGAAAGCTCTGCAAAAGTCTGATAGGCGTGGAAGCACCTCCCATTACCATTTTTTCTAAATTTAGTGTACAGTGTACTCACTAGAATACGTCACTAAATTGGTATGATGTAATAAGGGCGTCGACTATAGCTACAGTACATGTACAGTGTATACGCAACAGAAACCCTAGGGGCTCGCGACCCCTGCCACTGTTTTGGTAGTAGATACTGGTTAGTCTCGCGTAGCCAAACCCCTCTCCTTCTTTATGTCTACTGGCCGGTAGATATGAAAGGGGAGGCGTTTGGCTTGGAATACCTCTCACCTGACCACTTTACGTTATGTTGATTTTTACCCTAAATAGTAAAAGGAGCGTGTACATTGCCACCTGCAACTGTTTCACTAGAGCTTGAGTCGATTACGGTCCTAGCTACAGGCCAGAGAGGCATGTCAACATTTTCCTGCACTAACAAGTCTTTTCCCAGGTTTTTAGCTACGAAATTTCCGTAGTGGGCTTGTAAGACTAGTAGATTTCTTGGAGTATAGCTAAATACTAAGTCCGATCATGTTAGGAGATGGTTAGGTGTGGTGTGATTGAAATTATCTAGGCATGATAATATTCTAGCCACGCCTTATTCCGGGTAGATTGCCTAGAAAATCGGCCGTCCAGCGTGCTCTGTTTGAGTCGAGCCATGGAGATTGAAGGTCGACAGTCAGGCGATCTGTGCGAGGCGGATAGCTGCAGTCATCTTGCCAACGCTAACAGCCTGGAAACTTCTTCGACCAGTGACGGTAGCAGTCTTGGCAGTGACCAGTTGCACAAGAGCAACGACGAGCAGAAAAACTTGGATATTGCACTCGATGTCGTGCCGAATGTATGGTCTCTTAGCCGATCTGGCATCTCCTACCGTAACGTTCGGGGTCATCAAGCTGATGATCAACATCCGGCCATGGCCACTCGTGATCAGAGCGACGGATGTGAAGAAGCCCCAGAGCTCACTGCTGCCGAGACGTATGGAGACACACACTTGCCTAGAAATGTTGTATTGGCGAACGGAACTCAGTTAGAGCCTTATTATGAACAACAGAGTAAAGGAAGGTCGGGCAAGAAACCAGTGGTTCGATCTGTTACTGATCCTACAGACAAGAGGTCATCAACATTTTTTGGAAGAATCAAATGGCAAACATCGCTCAAACGTGTAGGCAAGAAAATTGTAGATTCTCAATTGAGAGTGACGCCTCCAGCAGAATTTAGCAACTTGCTGCAAGTTAGAAGCAACAAGTTGTCCCTGTTTCAGACTAAGTGGACTGAATACTGGTGTGCTATTGAGGGTCAATGCATTGGTTGCTACAAGACGGGTTCGTATTCGAGGCCGATACTTAGTGTTCCACTCGTTTGTGGACACGTGGAGCGTTGCTCAACTGACAAGATAGGGCAGTACTTATTTCAAGTTGTACCAAACAAAAGTGTTGGCACAAATGGAGATGTCAAGCCGGTTGTCTTTCGTACTGATACAGAACAAGAAATGGAGAGGTGGGTCGATGCAATTGGCTGCCATATCAAGAAAGTGACAGAGGCAGATGCCGATGGTCTAAATGCTGATATCGTGGAGACAAGGACGACCACTGCAAAGAGAAAACTTGAGTCGTTTTCGGGTCAGTGTAAGACTCCAGTGCATCATTCTGGTCTTCTCCCTAGTAAATCACTACCATTGCAGCTACTAGATGATGTTTACGTTTCAGAAAGTAGAATGACCTCATCGGCAAACTTAAAGTCAACCAGTCCATCTATCCATCCGATATTAGTGGGTAAAAAGAACAAATCTCAACCTGATCCACCATACTATATTAATCCTAATGACGTAGTTGGGCCTACTAAAAGTCAAAAGAACACTGAAGTACCCGACTATATACAATTATCAGAAGACGGTTGTCCAGATGAAATGGCTTATGAAGGATGGCTGTATAAGAAAACACTGTCCAAGTCTTGGTCAGAGCGCTACTGTCGTCTGACTGATGGAATACTTTCCCTCTACAAGAATGAGACAGAAACAGTGCCGATGACGTCGAAGAGTGTGGCAGGTTGTCATGTTGATTTTGTTCATACGAAGAACGGACGTCATGTGTTTCGAGTTGAACCTATGTATGGGAGTGGTGAGCAGGTCCTTGCAACTACACAAACTGAAGACATGACACACTGGCTACATGCACTCAAACGAGCAGCAGCAATCCAACCGACTGCGATGACTCTAAAACAGGTACCAAGTCAGGAGTCAAATGAAACAACTGTTGGTGTAGAAAACATAACTTCTCAGATATCTAGACAGAAGTCTCAACTCACTCATACATCTCATGTGAATGAAATAGGGACATCAGTATAGGAAACTACGTGTTTCTAAATATTTCTATAGAACTAGACGGATTTTTCCATTTTGCAGTTTTTCGAGTGTTCACGATGACTCACAAAGTTTTACATAGTAATTGTTCAGACAGCACAGTCAATGTTTGATGTAGCAGTTGTGAGCAAATGCCAAGTAGACTACAGTCTCACTTGCTAGAGTAACCATGTCCATCACATTTATGTTATCTGCATGTATCTGGTAAATGTTATTATGTGGTTGATAAATGTTATTATGTGGTTCAGTGCACGGCCTCCTTTTCAGTTTTTAGAAAGATGACGCACTTGCTAAATTGGTTAGGGATGTGATAAAAAATCAACAATCACCACCACAAAATAGTAGTGAGAATACATCGACCGAAAACCTATGAACAGACGTCGGAAATCAACAAAAGCAAGGGCGCATTCTTTATTCCCACAACCTAATTTTAGGTGGAGATCAACGATATGCGCCCCAAGATTCGAACTGCGAGTGGATCCGGAAGTGGTAGTGGTAAAGATGCGACTAGACCGACAGCTCACCAACAATGACGCCGCTAATTAAGCTACGAGCGTAAAGAAGGACACGACAATAAGTGGTGGACTGCTTCGCGAGAAGCTCACTCTAAATGGCTGAATTGACTTCCGGTCTGGCTGTCGGTATGTCGCTACCTATGTTTGTTTGTAAGCTTGTGTCACGCTCGGGGAGTTTGTCAGCCAATCAGCAGTCGTTTTGGGACGCTAAATGTAGGTGACGTAATACTATCTTGTCAGCGTGAATCACTCTTGGGAATTTGTTGAGCCAATCTTGGCACATCAACAATGGGTGACGTAACAATCCCGCGGATTATGACAGAAAAGCCGAGATGTCGTAAACCTCCATTTTACGGTCAAACTGTCGACAAACCAAGAAGAGCAGAGTAAAGTTCAGGTAATAGTTGTATGCGTTTGTTACTTTTTACAAAGAATCGCAAAACAAACGAATTCATCGTTCTTCAAGAAGCCACGCTAGGGTCCCATGGGACCATGCATCTAGCTAAGCACCGTTGCATGCGCACCACCAGCATGTCATCTGCGATCTTCAAGAGAGCAATATGTTCTAGGTAGGACTGATGATGAACGATCGACGTCGTCTTGCAAGAAAGATTCGTAGGAAACGTTGACGCTGCTTTCTTCTGGATCCGGTCGCTATAGCTGTACATGTATGTCGCTTCACAGTACTTTCCATGCCTCTAGGAGACGTACATCGATCTCTAGCTACAACGAATTAGCGGAACGAAAGATGGCGACGGTTCTATAAAAGTATGATAATGATCGATCTGATAGTCCATCTCAATAGTTAATTAATTTATTAACTTCCAGTGATGCAAGAGCGCTATACATGCCGAATTGAGACATAACGTAGATAACTATGGCGCGTGATACGTGCCAAAATAAGACTAATCACGCATTAGGGGTAGGGGTTTTTTTATTAGGGTTTTTTTGCATTGGGGTTTTTGCATTAGGGGTTTTTGCATTAGGGGTAGGGTTTTTTTTGCATTAGGGGTGTTTTTGCATTAGGGGTAGAGGTTTATGCATTAGGGGTTTTTGCATTAGGGGTAGGGGTTTTTGCATTAGGGTTTTTTTGCATTAGGGGTAGGGGTTTTTTGCATTAGGGGTAGGGGTTTTTTGCATTAGAGGGAGGGTTTTTTTGCATTAGGGGCTTTTGCATTAGGGGCTTTTGCATTAGGGTTTTTTTTACATTAGGGGTAGAGGTTTTTTGCATTAGGGGTTTTTTGCATTAGGGGTAGAGGTTTATGCATTAGGGGTTTTTGCATTAGGGTTTTTTTTACATTAGGGGTAGAGGTTTTTTGCATTAGGGGTTTTTTGCATTAGGGGTAGGGGTTTTTTGCATTAGGGGTTTTTGCATTAGGGTTTTTTTGCATTAGGGATAGGGGTTTTTTGCATTAGGGGTAGGGGTTTTTTGCATTAGAGGGAGGGTTTTTTTGCATTAGGGGCTTTTGCATTAGGGGTTTTTGCATTAGGGGTAGGGGTTTTTTTGCATTAGGGGTGTTTTTGCATTAGGGGTAGAGGTTTATGCATTAGGGGTAGAGGTTTATGCATTAGGGGTTTTTGCGTTAGGGGTAGGGGTTTTTTGCATTAGGGGTAGGGGTTTTTTGCATTAGAGGGAGGGTTTTTTTGCATTAGGGGCTTTTGCATTAGGGGCTTTTGCATTAGGGGCTTTTGCATTAGGGTTTTTTTACATTAGGGGTAGAGGTTTTTTGCATTAGGGGTTTTTTGCATTAGGGGTTTTTTGCATTAGGGGTTTTTTACATTAGGGGTAGGGTTTTTTTGCATTAGGGGTAGGGTTTTTTTGCATTAGGGGTGCGCAGTTCTCCGCGCAGGATCCACCTTTAAATTTAATCAATAAACTAAGTTAATTAATGTAATTTGGATTTTGTCTCCTCAGGCTGTGTTAATGTGGGTGGCACTTGATGGATCAATAAGTGACCCCACTAAAGTTGCTTTGAAAGATTGCTCCCACCATCCTCCAGCTACTTTGTCTGACAGCTCAAATGAAGTATTAGCTGATGTGTTCTGTGGCAGAACTGAAGTAAGACTTGTCGCGGAAGATGCTGTGCAAGACTTCTCTGGTAAGTGTGTGTGTGTGTGTGTGTGTGTGTGTGTGTGTGTGTGTGTGTGTGTGTGTGTGTGTGTGTGTGAAGGATGTGATTGGTGCTTTAAGTGTGCTCATTATAATACAGCAACGTATATGACTTAATTAATTCCTTAATTTTGTGTACTTCTGCATTTATGCATTTACTATTACAGGTTATAATTTAATTAATATACCGTATTATCTATTTCTGTAAATTTAGTGAATTCAACATAGTGTGCTGAAGCTGAAGTAATTGCAGAAACCAATGGATAGTCTTGTTATAGAAGTTGTGGTTAAGGCCTAACAACCCAATTTGCCAGCAGTGGCAAATCTTATGTAATTTTTGGTAAGCAAAAAGTTAGGTTTAGAAAAAGGAGTGTTTATATGTAGTACTCAGTTTTGTATGATGCTTTATATGCACCAGCACCTGAATAAGTCTTTCATTGTTATTGATTATAGTGATATGTCACCTAAGTATATAATCAGCTAGCTTGCATAATACACTTTAATTTGTCTAGCTCTTTTCTTATTCCCCTTGTATTAATTAATTGTTAAATAGACTGTCTGTTACTCTATCATGTCATACTATGAGTGAGCAGCGCGGATATATGGATATTATGGCAATAGCTGAATGTCTTTTTAGTGTGTATTGATATACACTATCTAAGCTTTTGTTTGTACTACTTAGGTCAAATCCCCGCAACTCCAACCTTGTTTGATCTTATAAAACAGTTGCAGCAACAAGTTACCACTAGCTTGGCTCTCGTTTTCCCTCTCGATGTTCAAAGGGAACACTGCTTGATGGATGCATTAGATTCAGTGAATTAAAGAGGGTTTGATCCACAAAAGACACCTGCGGTACATATAATTAGGGCATGTGTACTCTTTCCAACTTTTAACAATGGCTTCTATACCAGGTTGAATTTCTTGGAGAAGAGGGAGTGGACAGTGGCAGTCTGAGAAGAGAGTTGTGGCGTTTAGTTGCCAGGAATGCTCAAGGCTCTCTGGTATGTGGTAACCATGACAGATGCATACCCATTCATAGTGTGAAACATCTATCAGTAAGAAATCATGTTCTCCTTACTGCCATTGTTAACAGATCAATGTTGTTATAGCAAGAAAACTTTAAGAAATTTGGAGTTTTAATGGCGATGGCAATTGTTCAAGATGGCATGGGCTGTCCTGTCTTTGCACCTTGTATTTATAGCTACTTATGTGGCAAACACTAACTGAAATCAAACCAGACATTATGGACATCCCTGATCCAGACGTCTGTTCAATTGCTAAGCAGGTGCTGTTGTAGTTGTTCACATTTTGCTTGTTGTTTGCAATGACAGTTCTACAGATTGCAGATGCCAATGGCCCTGAATTCGACAATCTACTGGCAGACAATGAAGTGCTGCAAAGCTCATGGATGCAGGCTACACGAAGCCTCTTCTTCGTATCTATAAGCAGGATATGCTGTCTGCATTAGCAGTTCATTTTTGCTTACTCAGTGTAAAAGCTGAGTTAGATCAATTGCGTGAAGGACTGGAAACTCTTCGTGTACTGTCAGCAATGATGAAGCACCCTCATGTGTTTCAATGTCTTTTTGTTGCAGAACGCAACCCTCTGACTGCAGGTACATGCAGTACTGCATTAATATATTTACCTGTTTTTCTTTCCAGTTTTTTTAAACAAATCATAAATTAATTTAATTGTGCTTATATATAGTTGTGCTCAAGAGTTTGTTAAAAGAGAAGCATTTTTCTGAAAAGGGGTCAAATTTTAGGAGAGCAGAAAAAGCAAATTACATCTATTTTTGTCGCTATCTTGAAGATTTGGAAGGTTTAGTTGTTTGTATTGACTCTGTCTATAATATGACAATTAATTAACTGTCTATGGTATATATACTTGTAGGTGGTGTTGTGAGAATCTTACTATGGCAGACTTTCTAGTGTTTTTCACATCATGTGAAAACATTCCTGTCATGGGCTTTGAACCTACGCCCAGCTTACACTTTAACTGCATGGACATCTATCCCACAGCATCAACTTGTGGACATGAATTGGTCTCACCAACTAAATACAATGGAGATGAAGCTAAATTCAAACAGGCCATGACTGCTGGTTTGTTGTTTTATGGAGGCTATGGAAAGAAGTGACTCCTATGATTGATACAGATCTAGCACAGCTGTCATTTTCTTTTAGGGGTCGTCCATATTTATCGGCATTATCACGAGCGTACAAAACGTACGCTTTTTCTCTGCCCCCTCTGCCCCCTCTGCCCTCCCTGAAAGCGTACGCGAAAAATGCTGATTTAATATTAATAATAATACATGCTTCAATAGGCCCATACTTCATACACAGAAAGTTTTTCGTATTTGTTATTAACAATAATGCACAGATATCTAATTTGTACGACGTAATTTTTCTCTTCGTCGTCATCTCTATCTTCCGAAAAGCTTCTTTCAAAATGTAATCCTTCTCATCACTCCCAACCTTCCAAACCTCCTGCGCCTTCCTCACAGCATCTTGCCTGCCGTAACTGTTATTGATATATACAAAAGCGTTGACAAAATGCTGATAGGCATTCACAGGGTGCGTATGTACAGAGTCCGCACAGTTTGACAACTCTAACAGCTTCTCTACGTTATCCATCAAGACACGAGGCGAGAAGAGAAACCCGGATATTGCCCATTAACCCGGATGCAGCGAACTGCTACGTAGCGTAATGGTTGGTTTGACCACGCGAACCTGTGTGCAATACCATTGAACTACCTCAGTGAGAACGTCCTACGCATGCGTTAGAACGGCATTTTTCCAAAGCGTACGCCTGGTTTTACCCCCTCCCCCCCAGCGTACGTTTTGTACGCTCGTGAAAATGCCGATAAATATGGACGACCCCTTAGCATGCATGCAGATCCACAAGTATCAGAAACAGGTGCAGGGGTGAACAATTAAATATCAATTAAAGTGTAGTAATTAGGTACTAAAGGCGTTGAAGTGTCAAGTGTAGTAATTAGTTGAAGTATTGGCTAGTTATAATTATTGGGGCTATAGACTTTGTAGGATAACATAATAGGGTTGGTGGAGTTTGCGAGCACTGTATATTTCTATTCTTGCCACTGTGCATGCTTAATTAATTAATATATAATTTTAGCTATACCATAGATAGATGGCTCTGCACTTGGCACTAGCCTCTCAAGCCAAGCGCCTTCGTTCTCACTGTGCGACGTCACGTGTTGCTCGCATGTGAGAGGAGGTCCTTGACGGGAACTCGTGAAGTCACACATTGAGCAAATCTTGTCTTGCGAGACTAGTTGTACACGGTAGATCATGACCGTCTCAAGAGAGGAAACAGCCGAGGAGCTTCGTTGCCTTATCAGAGGACTGCTGAATAACGCCCAACGGCAAATCATGTCCTTTCAGCTAGATTCTAGCACGCTTGCTGATGTCAGCCTTTTCTGTGACAGTCTGCACACACACACACACACACACACACACACACACATATTTATGAATCGATTGGCCGCACTAGAGATAAATTCTGACATACGAAATTCTCTTGTGTATGTTCGTGAAGCCGCAAGATATTTGGAGCAAGCGAGAGCTTCATCGAGTTCCGGAGTCGATGATTCCTTTCAGGCAACCACCCTACAATCAACTAGTGGTAGACCAAGAATTTTGTGTGACCTCTGAGCAGCTACAATACTTTCTAGGCCACGGGTTTACTGTTCCAATCATCGCCAAAATGTTAGGGGTTTCCGTAAGAACAGTTAGAAGGAGAATGACAGACTTTGATCTTAGTTCACGTGCAAGATTTTCAGACATTTGAAATAGTGATCTTGATGCAGTTGTGAAAGAGCTAAAGGAACAGTATCCTCATTGCGGATACTGAATTTTGGACGGACTTCTCAAGGCCAAGGGGATTCTTGTCCAACAAATTCGAGTTAGGGAAGCTGTACTCAGGTTTGATCCTGAAGGTGTTGCAGCTCGTTGGCTATGTCTTTCTCATCCAAGATGCTCTTACTCCGTCTCTGGCCCCTTGGCGTTGTGACATATTGATGGAAATCATACATTGATAAGGTACTGTATATACGCATAGCTGCATGCTATATATCTACACCCTGCAGACTAAACGGTAGCATGCAGCAGTAACCATGCAATATATTACTGTGTGAAATTGTGATGGCATGCAATCTAATGTTGGATTAATTATTCAATAGGTGGAGACTTGTTATTCATGGAGGTATTGACGGTTATTCCAGAGTTCCTGTATTTCTATATTGTTCAGATAACAATAGAGCAGACACCGTTTTGAATTTGTTCATTGGAGCTGTTAATCAGTATGGTCTGCCATCAAGAGTTCGATCTGATCATGGTGGTGAGAACATTGCAGTTGCTCGATACATGTTGAGTCATCCTTCTCGTGGTTTGAATCGAGGCAGCGTGCTAGTCGGAAAAGTGTCCACAACCAGAGAATTGAAAGGTTGTGGCGAGATCTCTTTCTGGGAGTCACAGGATTGTACTACGACATATTTTCACACTTGGAAAATTGTAGGGTTCTTGATCCTGGTAATGACACTCACATTTTTTGCCTCCACTTTGTATATCTGCCAAGAATAAACAAGCACATTGAAACATGGCGGCAAGCATGGGTTCAGCATGTACTCAGTGGTGCTAAACGTACACCAAATCAGCTATGGATTGAAGGCCTCACCAGTATGGCAAATTCCAGTCATAGAGTGGCAGTGGAAACATTTCAGGAAGATGTTAGTAGACAGTATAATATGCTACCTTACAGTGTAATTACTCTACTTTGTTCTTTCTCTTTTGCAAATTAAAGGTTGTCACTGATGATAATGGGATTGACTGGAATGGCCCAGTACCACACCAAGACGACCATAATATCAACATGCCTGAAACGTTATGTCCACTTTTGCCAGACCAAAAAATTAGGCTTATTGAGACCATTGACCCACTAAGTGAGAGTGACTGTTTTGGAATAGACATTTATTTGCTAACAATAAACTTTGTTACAACTTGCCTAAGTACGTAGTTAATTAAAGTTAGTCGAGGCAATACTTGTTATCTATAGATTGTTGTGTGTACAGTGCACAAGCTATAATTTCACGAGCTACAAACTATATACAATGATACTAGACCATGCAGTGATTTTGTGGACTAGGCATATATGTACATACTGGTGTGCATGTTTCACAGGCTGCTACACTTGCAAAAATTCAAATATTTGTACTCAACCTGTAATTTTAGCATAATCAAGCTAGAGTTACACTGATGCTCTTCATGCACTAAACCCCTAGCTAAAGATACCTCTAAAATAATTAACAGAGGAAACTCCTACCCCTGATACAAAAACTCCTACCCCTGATACAAAAACCTACCCCTGATACAAAAAACCTACCCCTGATGCAAAAACCCCTACCCCTGGTGCAAAAAAACCCTGATGCAAAAACCCCTAATGCAAAAAACCCCTACCCCTAATGCAAAAAACCGCTACCCCTGATGCAAAAAACGCCTACCCCTAATGCAAAAAACGCCTACCCCTAATGCAAAAAACGCCTACCCCTGATGCAAAAAACCCCTAATGCAAAAAACCCCTAATGCAAAAAACTCCTACCCCTGATGCAAAAAACCCCTAATGCAAAAAACCCCTACCCCTAATGCAAAAAAACCCCTAATGCAAAAGAACCCTACCCCTGATGCAAAAAACCTCTACCCCTGATGCAAAAACCCCTACCCTTAATGCAAAAAACTCCTAATGCAAAAAATCCCTACCCCTAATGCAAAAAAACCCTACCCCTAATGCGTGATTATTCTTATTTTGGCATGTATCACGCGCCATAGATAACAGCCCGCTCCGTGCAAGAGTTGAGTAGTGAATTCAAAGTAGTGTGGGACATTGATGGTATTTAGTCAATTATTTTTGATCACATTGATAAACCCATGTGTTTTCAAAGAACTACCGTTTACATTCTAGCAACAATTAAGCTAATGATTAATTAATGATAATGACAATAAATAAACAAAATTTAATAAATATACATTAACATTTACAATAAATACACACACGGACATACACAGACACAGACACACACAGACAAACCCCCCTCACACACACACACACACTCACACATCACTTCTGTCACTTGTGCTGAATTCGAAGTGTAGTGTGAGACATTGATGATATTTAGTTAATTATCTTTAATCACATAGACGCATCCCTGTGTTTTCAAAGAATTATACATTCTAGCAACAAGCTAATGAATAAATAATGATAATGACAATAAACAGACAAATTAATAAAAGTTGTATTAATATTCACAATACACACACACACACACACACACACACACACACACACACACACACACACACACACACACACACACACACACACACACACACACACACACACACACACACACACACACACACACACACTACACGCACACACAAACACACACATATATGCAAATATATACGCTCGTAGCTCTGAAGCGAGGGTGTAAACACAGCTTCATTTACTAGTGATAGAAAAGGAGCTGACCGCACAATCGGGTAATCCGGGTAATTTAGTACAGTTTGATTTCAATGGCTGGAAATATTATCGCGGAGAGGGTCTGGCTACACGAGACCCTCTATGTGGTAGATACCCCGTATGAATAATTTACCTAAATTTCTTAGACAATCTTCATCTAATTTTCCGCACATTCAGGCATCAAGACTACGGAAATGGTAGAACCACACTCTAGTACCGATGAGCTACGACAGCTGGAAGCTTTCAAATCGCAGTTGGAGTGTGACGTCAGAGAGCTGGTGCAGTCCCTAGAGACTAACGAGTCGGCTGGTGCTGTTGTTATTCGCTGTCTGCACGAAAGTTTGCAACAGAAGAAAGACGAACTGTGCAACATATCGAAGAGACTGCAAGATTGCCGTTTAGAGCGAACACTAAGATCGGATGATGCTCGATTGGAGTGTGTACATGTTGATGAACATGAACATGCCACTCAAGATAGTAGGGGTATACTGTGCAGTTGTGTCTGATGTCTAGTAAGGTTTAATGTAAGAGTTGCGTTGACTCACGTGTTGGTCAGACAGACATAGGAAATATATAAGAATTATATATGTATATATAATTAATAATTAATAAATTAATTAAATAATTTATTAATAATCCATTATTAACAAAATTAAATAGAAACAAATGTATTTGTTTTTATTAAAATTTTAAAATAATTTAATAATATTAATCAATAAGTATACAAAATGTACTTGCTACTGTCTGTTTGTCTGTCTGTCTGTCTGTCTGTCTGTCAAAAACATCTATTGGTAAACATCAACGCTATTACAGTCAACGCTAAATCACTATCTATGAGTCCAAGAAAAATGACCCAAAGGGTCATGAAATGAAAGCTTAACGTACACTCTGGTAACTGTAAAAACCAGCTACGGAGTCATTTCTACACACTATTCTGTCAATCTTCTTCGCCAAAACCATACTGTTACACCGCTGTAAAGTAATGGACATTAATCGTCTCCAATAAGTCTTGAACTCACTGTCTGTCTGTCTGTCTGTCTGTCTGTCTGTCTGTCTGTGTACTTGCTCAGTGTTGCATGTCTCTCACAAATAGCATATTTGCATTGCTTGTATAGTGTCATGTCATCACACATGCATGTCCTGCATGACATTCAGTGTTCTCCCCAGAAATCTTAGAAGGCAAAGTGGAATACTCCATAAAGTGGGCGTTACCCAATGCCACGCCCAATGGCAGTTAAATACCAACTTGCACATGAAAACCAGTTGTGAAAGCATGGTTAGGTAAGGGCTGCATGCGTGGGTGTAAAAGTGTTAGTGTTTGGCACAATTAGATGCCACCCGCTTTCTTAGTTAATTAGTTTAACTAAGAAACTAATCTAAGCTTACTTGAGATCCTCAAGTCTTGGCATCTGGATGATCTACTTTACCTAAAAGCTTAATTGCTTAGAATAAGGCAGACCGGCCCGGCCCGCTCTGCCAAAAGATTCTGGGGAGAACACTGACATTGACAGAGATAATTGAACAGAGACACCCTACTATACATATGCATTTGTACACTAAATTAGTGGTATCGATTTGATTGTCTAGATCGATGTTTATGTGTCTGTTTGGTTTGTCTTGTGTTTGCTAGAGAGTTGTGTCTGTGGAGAACAACTGGCATCGTATAGAATTCTGTGATAGACAGACTGTTGAGTAGAGACAAGCAGGCAGACAGACATGGTGACAGACAAGTGGATCAACACATACGCGCACGCATACACACATGCATACACAGTGACACACACACACACACACACACACACACACACACACACACACACACACACACACACACACACACACACACACACACACACACACACACACACACACACACACACACACATGCATACACAGTGACACACACACACACACACACACACACACACACACACACACACACACACACACACACACACACACACACACACACACCACCACCACCACCACCACCACCACCACCACCACCACCACCACACACCACCACCACCACCACCACCACACCACACACCACACACCACACACACACATGATGTATGAGAGATATTGCAATATAGTGTAATGTTTGTTATTGCTTTTAATAAAGTAAATCTTTGTCTAATTGTTGGATATTTAGGAATGTCGATAGAAAACTTACTGTCTGACTTCACAAGGGTTGTTGGAACAGACTGGCCTGAACTTGCACTGCGACTGGGATTCCGAGAGGTCGAAGTGCGGTGCTACAGAGACGACCACAAAACAATGCAGAAGGCGGCCTGCGCAATGTTGTATGAGTGGTATGATAAGAATGCTCCACAGAACCCTTTACAGATACTAAACAATGAGCTGAAAGTGATACGATCAGAAAACCAAGAAACTTCACTAAGTAATTAAACATTTCATTTTGCTGTTGTGAAACGTATGTATTGAAGTGTGTTGCAGAGGTATTACGTTTGAGCAGTGAAGATGCCAGCGGACGAGATAGAGTTAAACCTTCTGCTTCAGCTGGTAAAATGTTCTTGCCTAATCACACAGCTCTTGCTATTTATCGTTGTCTGTCACTCAGGCAGCTCACGTGACTTGGAGTTGTTTCAATTTGCAAAACTTGTTGGCACTGACTGGTCACAGCTGGCAGTTCAGCTTGGTTTTACAGAGATGGACGTGAAGTGCTATGAGGCAGACCTACCAACTAATCAACAACGATCTAAACAAGTGGTGTTTGATTGGTACTACAAGTCGTGTCCAGATGATCCCGTGTCTGTGCTTCGAGCACATCTTGACGAAGCGAGGAAGAATAAACGTGATACAGGCCCAGGCCCAGGTGAGACTCTGACCTTCTTTTGTTATTATAATTTTTGGTACATGCATGTACAGTGTAGTACTAAGCAATACTGGACCTGTTAGCTGTAGGACAGTCATTGTTTTACTTATAGCGATGGTTCTTCTACAGATTTTAATATATGTTACATTTAGCGACGTGAGTGGCAAGTATTCTGCATATTTAGTAATTTTTTTCATTTTGGATTTTAGTGGGCATTATCTTTCCATCAGAGATCGGAAGGAAACCAATGATATTTGGACGAGAAATGGAATTGGCCCAACTTGCTAATAACTTTTGGCAGAACAACCCAAAGTCTGCACGCATATTGGAAATCAGAACTGTGATCATTCAGGTTCACAGTAATCATGCTGTTACTGCAGCTTGTAATTTCTTGATTTGTGTTGTCTGTTAGATTGTGTCGGGCTTAGGAGGTGTTGGCAAGACAGCTTTAGCTATCGTGTTTGCGCATGAATATAAAGATGCATATAGTGATGGCGTGTTCCATCTCAACTCTGAGAGTCAAGCATCGTTGCAAAATTCTCTTAAACGAGCTGTATGTGTCATTGTTTGTGTAATGAGCATTTATTGATTTCTTGTCTTTGCAGTTGGCCCAGTTGGGTTCGAAATATCGGCAGCCTTCATCCTCAGTTGAAGAGGATTTTGAGATGCTGATGGATTATGTTCGTTTACATCCACGTGTTCTTTTGCTTTATGATTCTGCTGATGAACTTGATAATATTGCTAAGCTTTTGCCCCACGAGCATGCATCTGCTCATGTTTTGATAACAACTCGACACAGTAGTGACCACTCTGTTATGCAACGAGGCACTATGCTTTCATTGACATACCTTGATGGAGACAATGGAGTTCAAGCCTTGCTGAATGCTGCAGGACGAGTTTCAACTCTCTCTGATGAAGCAGTCACTGTGAAGGAATCTCTGGATGAGTTAAGGTTTGCTAAGAAGCTTGTTCAAGAATCACCCATAGAAGGGCTAGCACTAGCCATTATTCATGCGGCAAAGTTTATGAAGAAGAAAGCAATGGGTTGCAGGAAATACTACGAGATGTTGAAGGCAGAAGAAACGAAGCTTAGCTCGAATGACTCCGACCTTAATCAAATTCTCAGATACTTTCGATTGACTGAGATAGAAGGAGTCCTACGTAGCAATGGTATTTTGAGACTGTCCGACTTGATTAATTCTTCTAAGTCTTTTCTAACGTCTCTCACCATTAAGCCGTATCAAAGGGAAATGCTCATGTCTGTTTATAAAAAGCTTGTTGACAAGAAGCTATCTTTTATAGTATGGGAGATGGATCTAGACATGGTCACCCGTGAAAATCCACATGCCAGCATGGTTTTAGACTTTGCATCTCTACTATCCAGTCGGGAAATTCCCGACAGTTTGCTATGTCGAGCAGTGTTTTCTGATAATGATGATGTGGCTCAGTATGAAATGAGTGCTGCTGTAACGAGTTTGTCTGAATACAGTTTGATTGGTGTTACAGAAAGTAATGATGTTAATGGCTCTCAATATAATGTTCATCCTCTAGTTCAGCAATCGGTTTGGGAAAGGCAGCTTCAAGATCTTTCTTCTCTGCATCAGAGGCTCGACGCGATGTCTCAGATTCTACTCGATACATTGTCATTTAGTCGACGCTCTATAAGTGATAACATTGGGAAGCCTGAGGTGTCAATGCTGATCCAGCATCTCTACTCGGTTGCAAGACGGATTCTGAGTGTTGAGTACGATTCATCAACAGCCGATTCTTTGGTGGATCTTGCTTGTCGGTTCTCACTGGAAGCTGTTCATGTCGAAACCGCAAGTTTGCTGTGTAGCAAAAAGCTCCAAATGGCTGAAAAGCAAAGTGCTGACGGGAAAGATCCACGTCTTGTAATGTCTTATTGTCGAGGTTGCAAGAGACAGGTTCTAATTCAAGTCTACAGATTTGTGAAATGAGTTTTCTTCTAGCTCTTAGGCTACAAGGCAAAGCCAAAGACATACAAGGTCGTTCCAAAGAAGCAGAACAGACTTTTGAAATGGCGCTGTCTCTTATCAAGCAACTTCACCCTAACATGCAGAAGGCTTCTCGTAGCGTGTATGCGGCAGGTAGGTTCCGGTTGGTGTCATAATTAATTTACCTTGTGGTTGCAGTAGATAGACTGTAGTTGCAAGTTCCTGTGGTATTGTTTTAGTTCTTGATGATTTGGCTGGTTGCTACCTTGACCAGCTTCAGTTTGATCGAGCAGTAGCTCTCTATAACAAATCACTGAAAATCAATGAAGAAGAAGGAAGCATTGATGATACAATCGTTTGTATGAAACATTGCAAGTTGCTGTGATGTAAGCATGCTGTATAGTATTCTAATTTGTTGCTGCAGCTCTTCACAATCTGGCTCTGGCATACGACAAGGCAGGGAATTGGAATTCTGCTATAGCTCAATATGAGAAAGTTCTACGTATAGAAAGCACATGTGAAGGACAAAGCAGAGAAAGTATTGCTACAAGTATGTTGTGCTGGTAACTGATTTGTTTGTCATTACCCTTAGTTATTGATTTCTTTGTTTAGCTAAGATGAATCTGGCGATTTGTCTGCAACAAATTGGGCAGTTGGATAGATCAATTAGGCTGCTTAAAGAAGTTTTGCAAGTTCATCGTGAAACCCTTGGAGAAACTAACAGTGATCTATCAAGAGGTATGCAGATACACAGACATGCAGATAGGCTTTTACACCAAAAGACAAGAGCATTTGTAATGCCAATTTTTCCATTACTCAACACTGTATGGGCAGAGCTAAGGCTATTGCTGAATATTTACTTGTTTCATTTCAAGTTTATGTCAATTGTCTCATGATGTGTCATCAGATGCAAAATCATGATGACCTTGGCAAAGAGAGAGACAGTGTACTGATTTTGTTATATGTAGCATTGAGTTTCTTGGGAGTTCATTTATCTGCCACTATGGTATTGCAGCAAATAACAGCTGACAGACAGACACAGACACACAGACAGAGAGACAGGTAGAACCAAGCCCTATTGGCTTCAGTAGTATTTAGTTGCTTAGATGGTGTATAATAGTTCAATGTTTGAAAATATATGTATTGACAGACAGACAGACAAACAGATTGACAGACAGACAGACAGACAGAGACAGACAGATTGTCTGATAGATTTGACAAACAGACAGTCTGACAGACAGACAGTTAGCCATTTGCTATTGTATCCTAATTCAAATATGAAAGATATATGTATTGACAGACAGACAGACAGTCATAGGCATGGCTAGAACAGCTAGTTAAGGTAGCAATTTGCAATTGCCTTGTGGAATGCCGCAGAATGCTGAAATAATTTTCATTTAATATGGGTGATGTGCATCGATGTGGATCTACTGTAGTCAACATTGCTGTGAAGTGAGTGTGTTTCTTGAAGTTCTAGGACATCTAGCAGATGTCTACTCAGAAAACGAGGACTATCGCACAGCATTTAAGTACAGCAATGAAGCCTTGGAAATACTTAAATCAGCTCTTCCACCGGATCATCCTGATCTAGCAATATGTAATCTGCTAAGTCATTGCATTAACATTCAAGCTTCGTATTTTTGTGTTTTCATCATTTTAGACATGAACAGGAATGCGTCTTGTTTGGAGGGACTTGAAAGGTTTGACGAAGCGATTGCAATGTATGAGGCAGCATTGCCTCTGCTGAGAGCTCACTCGTCAGTAAAAGATCATCTGACTGTTTGTGAGCATTATGAGCTTGACTTGATTACCAGCAAGTGTCATGTAGACTTTTTAGGTCTAAACGACTATGGTGCTTGCTTGGAAAAGATGGACAGATATGCTGATGCGGCCGTTGCATTGAAAGAGTGCCTGGAAATTGAACGGAATATTTATCCTCCAGGACACCCTGAACTCTGCTCTAGTAAGTTGACTTGACTGTTGCATGCTGCTATGTTTGCTGTTGTAGTAGTTCAGCGCCAAGTCCCAAAATAGACTTAGAAATTGCGTACCTATTCACCTCTTGGTAGACAAAGGTTTGTCTATTTAAGATGATAGTCTAGCTGTTGTAAAAGAGATCCTAACTTGTCTTCAATGCCGAAAATTGTCCAAAGTAAAGTTTTTAGGAGCTTCATTCTTTGCTGCACTTATACGGGGAATGTCCTGGTTGTCATAGTGACACAACAACTAAGCTTGTGGAATGGAGAAGAAATCTTCCTTCTAGAACACTGTAGGTCAACACTGTGGTTGCAGAAGTTTCTACTGTAGCTTGGGTTGTCTTCTTCGCAGTAGAATGATGCAATGTGACGAGTCTAGCGTGCCTGAAGCGATCAAATGTTCTCGTCACAGTGTCAGATCAGCCAAATTAAGTCCATCGTCTGGACTGGTCGTTGTGTCTGTGCTACTGCATTCACACTGGATCTGGTTCTGGTTTGCTAACAGCCTTTAGTGAAGTGAATTGAGTGCGGCTGAAAGAAGCTGCTTTCGTGAAGTTTGTCGGAAGTCTGTGGGACAATGGCGCGCGTGGGTTTTACCATCGAGAATGCTATAAGGCGTATACTCTTCCTAGTGCCTTCAAATGTATATGCAAACTGAGGAGATTGCTACCTGATCAGTGTACGTCAGTCGCTTCAGCTGGAGGTGAAAATGGTGGTCGCAGTGTCTCGAGAGGTGTGTTCCTTGCCTATACCTTCATTAGCAGAGCCTTGTAGAAGTAAGCATTTCAGTCTTGCAATGGTCAAAGAGTTATGTGTCATTTGCCAACAGTCACAGAAGAATCATAGATCAGACTGTCGTCGCAAAGAGCCGCTGGTAAAGTGCACTCAAGTAACCCCTGAGACTATGCTTAGAGCTGCTCATCTGCGACAAGACGAGCGCATTCTTGTTCATCTAGATTAGCAGAGGGGATGCTGTTGCTGACGATCTTGTTTACCATCGGTCTTGTTACAGAAATTTACGTATCCCAAAGCACTGAAACAGTTTGAAGATAGCACTGAAGAGAAAGGAGATGCATACACAGCAGCTTATGACCAGCTGTTTGAATCAATCAAGTTGTCAGTGCTGGAAGGTAACAAGATTGAGTACATGCCTAGAATTTGTGAACGATTTGTGCAGCTGTTGGAAAGAAATGGTGTTCAAAATCCTCAGTACAGGACAGAGAAAGTGAAACGTTAGCTTCGTGCACAGTTGGTCAACAGTTGGTGTTCTACCAACCCCCATCTAGGTCTGAGGCCTGCATAGTACATGCAGCAAATCTACCTTCGTTTCGTGTCATAGAGCTGATGGAACAAAATGGAGACAGCCAAACAGAAGGTAGTCAAGACGATTCAAGTCAGACGGATGCTGACCTTGTTGAAGTAGGATATGATTCGGATTTTAGAGGATTGCATCATGGAAAGAACAGTGAAGCTCTTTGTGAAATGTACCACGTTGCTCTGATGCTTTGACAAGAAATTCGAGAAATGTCAACACCAACATGACCTCCTATAACTGCAGATCTTACTGGAGACTCAGAGAACATGCCTCCTATGTAGTACAAACTTTTAGCTTTTGTTAAGGATGGGGAATGGTCAGACAACAGGCTTTTCAACGACCATGCACAGTCTTCATCACCAGCAATGCACAGAAGCATTCTGTCTGTATAGCACAAGACATTATTCACAAATCAACGTGAGGTCGAGTCAAGCCACCAAAACACATTTGCCTTCCAATGGCGGTGAAACATATCACTGGTAGCAAGCAGGTTGTCACTCTCCTTGATAGGTTTCATATCTACATCACAACTTCAGGAAATGGAGACCTGCTTAGCAGAGAAGAATGTGCAAGCTCAACTTGAACAAGAAGTGTATCTTCCACCATCAATACAGGTTGGTTCATGGATGACGTTTTGTTGGAACAATAATGACATCTGCGAAGAAACTCTTAGTGGCAAAGGAACTACTCATTGTACTAATGGAATTGCCATTCAACGTAGATTATTTGGTCCTATACAGTTGCCAGTAACCACACCACTACCTAGAAGTCGTCGCTGATCTATTGCTCCAGTATTTCTGAAGTTTTGCCTTATAATGCTGGGGCACACAGTGAACCCCCACCCCCACCCCCCACCCCACCCCCGCTTTGACATTGACTTGTCTTGGTTGACTGTTCCACTGCATGTTCATGACTTGTACTAAAGCCAGGATTTTGTATGGCTGCTGGCTCGTTGTGCTCAGACTGAAGAAATTAATGCATTGAGTTTCTTTCAATCTAATGACAATCTGCAGACTATACCTAGCTGGTCTGCATTCAATGCATCAGTTGCACCCAAAGCTGTCTTGCCAACACCAAGCATTGTGGCCTACTGTCATTTGATTGCTGCACCTCCTACACAGATGGACACAGTCTATACAATGTTAGTTTGTACTGTTGGTATGACTAAACATATTCAGCAAGAAATATCACTTATTGTTGTTGATCAAGCTATATATGCCAAAGCCATTGAAATAACTTGGAAGCATTCTGATGAGTTCAGATCTGTGATGCTTCGTTTGGGTGCTTTCCATATAGCCTACAACTTCTTGGCAGTAATTGGAAAGAGATTTGAAGGATCTGGTTTGCATGACCTTTTGCTGGAGTCTGGAGTTGTGGCTGAGGGATCCATTTCAGGTGTTTTAACAGGAAGGCACTATAATAGAGCTGTCAGGGTGCACAAACTGGTTATGGGGGCCTTACACAGGCTTCGGTTTCAGAATTTTGGAGTATAGTGTGATGACAATGACATCTAAACTGACTTTGTCACAATCTGGAAATATTTGAAGGAGTTAAAAGAGTGCAATGAAGAGACGTTGTTTGCTATCATGGAATGCAAAGAGTTCCTCAAGTTATGTGATGTTTATACAAATTTACAGGAATAAAAAATACAGGAACTAGACACCGAGTACGTTTTGTGGATGTCACAGCAGTGGCTCACTATCATGGTGCGTCTTCGCCTTCTTTCATTGGTCTGCACAGTTTAACAGGATGTGACAATTACAGCACCTTTTCTGGGCAAGGCAAGAAAAAGGGATTTCTTTTGTTGAAAGAGGAGTCTTATAGAAGGGTTTTTGCTACTCTAGGAGAGTCATGTGAGCTCTCAGATGATCAATTTGCTAAATTAGAAAGGTTTGTCTGTGCAATGTATGGTAGACCAGAAATACGTGAGTGATGTCAACGAACTAGGTACAAGTTGTTTTGCTCTAATAGATCCAGTTTGTTACAGTTGCCGCCATGTCGTGATACCTTACATCTTCATGCAAAAAGAGCAAACTATCAGGCAGCAGTTTGGCAGCATGCACTTCAGCCTCGACCAATAGTACCTAGTCCCGATGGTGTATGGCTGGGAGATTGAAGATGGACAGTTGGTACACTGGTTGGACCAGCTTCTTGCTCCACGTCAGCTAATGGAGTTTATATGTTGTGGTTGTAAGAAAGGATGCAAAACCACTCGGTGCTCTTGCAAACACGATGGATTGTTGTGTACTGATATGAGTCAGTGTTTGGACTGCAGTAACTGTCCTGATGATCTCGTACAGTGTGTGTCTAGAAGTGACAGTGATGATAGTAATATAGATTAATGGTTTTGCTTTTAAACGTAAAAAATGTTTAGGTATCAGAAGTGCAATTTTACCGGTTCTTGTAATTTGAGATTCAATATTGGATTCTGTTACATGGGTAGCATAATGCATACACGATCACCATTTTCTCCGCATTTGTGACTGTTTTGTTGATGATCAGAAGTTGTGCTAGTTTTTAGTATAATGGGATGTCCCAGAGCACTAGTGAAAGTGACATCACTTGTGTAGTAACGCGGAAATTAAGTCTTGTTGGTTGGTTGCCATAGTAACCATCACACTAGCGTATCTCTCCATTTCTGTCACTTTGGACACTTTTCTAACTTGGAGACAAGTTGAGTTTTGCTAGAAACAGTAAGTACTTTCAGTTCAAACACTTAAACCTTTGTCTACTGAGGGGTGAATAGAAACATCGCAGTTTTAGACTCCCCCCCCCCCCGACTATAAAGACAATTTAGTGCTAGTTTTGTGGGTGTGGTTGACTGCCATTCAATCACTCTAATAATGCAACCCATAGGCTAGGTCAATGTCAATGTTGCATGAAAACGTTTCTCTTTTTTAATTTAGAAAAAGGCTTTTCTTTGTGTTATTGCACCACACTTTTAGTATGTTTGTTGTTAATGTTGCGTACTATTTGAAAGTACAGTAGCATGTTATAGGTAAATGCCGTTATCCTGGTATGGCAACATAGACTTGAATCCAATAATTACTTGCACCAACTGATTATATGCCTTTTGTCAAAGTTCTAAATGGTAGCTTTTATCAAGATGTGTGAGCAACAAGCATATCAGCACAAACAAGTAAACAGCACTATTCACAATTACGTTGAAATTAAAAAGTCCTGAGATGACCACTAAGGATATTGATATAGCATTTTACAATGTCAAGACTCGTCACATGTTCTCTGCTTTACCTCCAATGTCTCGTGGTAATTTCACAGGTCAGTTGACGTAACATGACACTGTTAAGTGTTTACATCTTGAGACAGTGTGTAACATTGGATGATTACAGTCACAGACTGGCAGCCAGCAACATAGTCTGATAGCCACACACATATTATTCAATGCAGCATACATTTGTCCAACAGTTACACGTCATGTTAGCTACTAATTGTTCTGAATCTGAGTTAATGTAAAGTTTGTTTTAGCATTGAGCAATCTTGGTGGTGTTCTCTTCTCACAAGATCGCTTTGCAGAGGCAGCTGAGCTCAACCTCGAAGCCGTTAACATTATGAAAGACAAGGCACCGCAGTCACTAGACTTTGCTAAACGTTAGAAAAACTGTTTACTACGAGGATAACTTTGTACTATCACTTTTGTTTTAGTCCTTCAAAACTACAGCGGTTGCCTTCTTAAACTGCATCGATTTCGAGACGCTGAAGCTTGCTGCAGGGAAGCAGTTAATATTTTGATGTTTCTCTACGGAAGAGACAGTCGAAGAGTTCGTGAAGGTGGAAACAATACAAATCTGTTGAAATTGTAGCCATAACATCTTGTTCTGTACAGCTCAACAATTCCATTCCTTTATCCAGCAACTACTTCAGCAAATGTAGGCTATATTATCAATTGCTGATACAGAAGCAGGCATGTACATAAACACAGATGCAGATCATGGCAACAAGTATAGACTGGGGTGTATACATAGTCAATGGTCGTCAACCTCACGCAGCAAAGTGATCGAGAATAACCGAGGTAGCAGATAGCAAAACGTATCCAAAACAGTTATGTTACACAACATTGTCAGCTGGACCTAACGATGCATAATACACAGTTATATCAACTACCCTCATGTCCACAGCATGGGCATTATATATTTAGCATTGCACTCGATGTCTGCCTACAAGTCACTCACTACAGTACATCACGAAGACACCTCCTAATCAGACTCCTATTTATAATTCACCACATTGAGATATCACTGCCGGCAGCTTGGGTTTATTGTTTGGGCCCACAGGAACATTCTAGTAAGAAAGATATTACTCCAGTGAAGCAGTATAGTCTTGTAGCCATTGCTCCTGCACCTCTATCTTCCTCATGACTAGAAGACCATCGATGACTTGACCAAAGACGACATGTTTGTTGTCCAGAAATTCACATTTGGCACATGTAATGAAGAACTAAGAAAGATCACATCCTAAGTTGGTGCCATTTGGCCGTGCTGAAACTTTCAGATAGTTTCGTACCTGACAGCCATTGGTATGGGATCCACTGTTAGCCTGTATTACATAATTGTGAGAGGCAAACTAACACACACACACACACACACACACACACACACACACACACACACACACACACACACACACACACACACACACACTGCAGCATGCACCATAATGCACCATTGAGAGGATTCCAGGGCCAGTGTGCTTATGATGGAAGTTCTCGTCTGCAAACATCATTCCATAGATGCTGGTTGTGCCAGTACCATCACCCTTGATAAAGTCGCCTCCCTGAATCATGAAGTCTTTGATTACTCTATGAAACGTAGCACCCTTGTATCCAATCGGAACTCCATCCTTCCTGTAGCATTTTATACAAGGCTAGATATTAGCAGTTGCGGGACAACAGAAACTCACCTGAATTCACCCGTGCAGAATTGCCTATTAGACAAAGACATGAATCAATGTGTTCCTACTGCTTGCTGAATTATTGGGCATGTTTGTGGGTGTGGCCACCCATAGGTGTTTGTCTGTGTGTCTGTCTGTCTGTCAATACATATATTTTAAACTGTCATCAAACTACAATACATATCAGCAAAAGGCAAAAAAGTAAAGTTCGCAAGCTACATGAAAATACACAGCAATTACAAGCTCCTAAAGTATTCAAACTACAGCTGTCTGTCTGTCTGTCTGTTTGTTTTGTATCTGCATATGTACGTATGTCTGTCTTTCTGTCTGTCTATATGTCTGCTGTATGTACAATGTCTAGGTATGTATGTTATGTATGTATGTATGTATGTCTATCTGTATCACTATACTATGTATATGTATGTGTGTGTGTCCGTCTGTCTGTCTAACTATGTATGTATGTATGTATGTATACCTGTCTGTCCATCCGTCTGTCTCTTTCTCTGTCTAAAACTTCCAATAACTACTGTAATTTATAATTCCCATATGTAGTAAACACACACCGAAAATTCTCTGCTGTTTTAGGGCACGTGTTTGCAAACAGCTCCAGTTTTATGCGTCCAACCTCCTACAGTTGCACAAAAATACACACATATAGCCCACGCAGGTCTTAAAAACTTACATCGATTCACCTCGCCCCCAATTGTAACATCGAAAAATACAACAGGATTATTCGGATTCTGCTTTTGAGCCATCAATGCGTAACGCGCGCTAGACTTGACTGTAAAAATGTTTAGCGCGCGCTACATCTATGACACCAAACTTGGTAAGAAGTGAAGTGACCTGTTTTTTGAATTGGGAGAGCACAAATCATATTTTATAATTATTTGAGATGTCTGAAGAGGCTTTTGTGATTCGCCGGATATTGGAGCCTCATTCGGTGTCGACACGTCGTCCTTTTCCCGCTTCGACCACAGAATCGTTGGACGACGCTGTAGCTTCTTCGGACTGTGATACCTACATTGTGGGAAGGATATCGTTAGATGGCCGTTTGAGTTGGCAAGCTAGAGGAAATCGTTTAGAAGTAATCAGCAACGAAACGTCGTCGAGAGTGGCGGCTTGGAGGTTCTGCGCAGAACTCAGTGGAAGCGTGGACGTGTGCGTGCGGGCTGCGTGTGAGTTTCAAATGGAACGAGACTCTATCCTAGCGGTTGCCGTTGAAATTGGACAAGCCAGCTCTCAGATATGCTTATTTGATCCGACGGTGTCAAGAGTGATTAAGGCCATTAGTTGTGCGCATGTTGTTACCTGTTTGGAGCCGGTTTCGACGTTTGAGAAAGGCGTAAATGTTTCTAAAGTGTTGAATGACGCCCTACAATGCTTTACAGGCGTCCTGGCCGTAGGAACAGAGAGTGGAAGGGTTTTCTTGATCGACTTGAGATTGGATGATGAACAGGAGGTTTTTACTGAAAGGCTGCCAAGCCCACTGAAGGTGGCTAGGGA
>NC_085091.1:1538663-1591163 GCF_963422355.1 Corticium candelabrum | reverse complement strand
ATTAAATCGGTGTGGACCAACTGTGTTGTCTAATCCATCACACATTTTCTCTTACTGCTGGATGAGTGGACTCTTTCCAAAAACAGGAGATAGGAGCAAATGGCAGGACAGAGTGGTAAGGAGTGGTACTTATCATGTTTTAGTTTCGTTTGAATTGTTTCAATTTAACTTTGTTTTAACGCTGGTTTTCTTTTGTAGTTTCTGTGTGAGAGTTTGTTGTCGATTTTGTTGGATCACAATGAGCTATCGTTTCTTACCCAATGTGTGGAGACTCTTGCATCTGCCGGTATGCTACAGTACTAATACTGACTGTCAAGTCTTGTCGAACTCAGTTATATATATATAACAATGAATTCAATCAAACAATTGCTCAGCAGAGATTAAGAAACAATGACCTGTGTTTCTAATTTTAAGAAGTAGTAGAACGCTTCTGTGTAATTCCAGAGTCCTGGATTGGCTTTATTGACAACAACATTCTGGCTTTTATTGTATCGCAATGTCTATAGGAGATACATAGTGAGTATAGAGAGTATTGGTGGTCAAAATGGTTCAAGAGTCAACTGCTGTAGGAAACCAGTAGCAAACTAAGACACTGTACACTCAGTGATAATCGACACAATAAATGAGAGAAATGCAGTTATAGTGAGACAAGCACTATCTCAGCATTTTGGCACACTAACTGCAATCCCTCACTTTTTCAGCGTGAGGTTAACTTCCAAAGATGACATTGACTGATGTTTATCTGCATGTCTGTCTGTAATCTAGTGTAATCATTATTTGTTATTACACAGTGAGTTCGTGCTGTTATGGTGGGTTTCATGGCTATAGCAGTTGTTTGTGTGAGCAAGTTGCTGAAGATGAGTGTCTAGTGCATTTTTGTATTACCAGATTACGGGCAAAGTGGCTTCAGTTTGAGGTACTTTCTTCATTGGTGTGTTCAAAAGGTTCACGATATCAAGTCGCAGTCAGACAATACTTGTAAGGTGTTTGATGGCGGAGTCTTTGTTTAGCCATTGTTGTCTTTTGCCAGCTGTGTGTGTGTGTGTCTGTCTGTCTGTCTGTCTGTCTGTCTTTGTGTGTGTGTGTGTGTGTGTGTGTGTGTGTGTGTGCATGTGTTTGTTCACTTACTTGTGCTTATACGTACTTGAATCTTGTGCGTTTGTAAGTTTTCTGTTTGACTCTGCAAAGTAATCATAAATGCATTATTGAAATTTGGATTGGTTCGTTTAGGCATGTGTCTATTCAATGGTCGTTGTATGGTGATTTATCAGCAGCTAGAGCAACGCCTGTGTTACTTTTCTGCACAATTTGACCATCTGAAAGTTTTGTTTGAAGCATTGTGCAGTTATTCAGCTCCAACTACTCAACAAGGATTAAAAGATCTCCAAAGTCAGTTTACTGCAGTGACATTTGTGAAACAGGTAAGTTGTACATTGTGTGCCATTCCAACAGCATTCACAGTTTATTTACGCACATAGATGTCATTTTGGAAGCAGAATGTTTACACAGTTTGAATTCCAGTCTATTATGACAGTAGTTATGGCTGATAACGTTTCTGCTTTGTGCATGTTTCTGGAACAAACCTTGTGTTTTGGATTTACTTTTTTGTTGTGTTTGTAAGACTGTTGAAGGTAAAGCAACTGCAATTATGTGGTTAACACAAGTGAACATCTAATTTTGGTTAGGATTAGGGCTATCAACTGGCATTTAGGTGGGACATGACTTTGGCTCTTTAATTTGATATCGTAGTCTAGTCCAAGCAGATCAACCTGTTGGGAATAGAACTTTACTTTCAGTGGTTCAAAGTGACTGGGTATGAATTCATCTGATTAATGAGATCAAGGAGGTCGTTTCTAGCTGAGGTTAGTTCCAAAGATGGGATATGTTATGTCTGAACAAGTACAAGAATGAGAACAAACACAAGAAGAAGGAAAAAAGAAGACGATCTAGTGTACTATATTTGCATCACATCTGGCTACAGAGAACGCTTCATCTACAGCCAATTAGGATGACAGCTGTCATGTGTATTTTTTATTAACTTTTAATTAACGATGTATTTTCTGAGAACTATTTGAACACTAGGTAGACAAATTCCTTGTAGGAGAAGGAGATGTAAAGAGACAACTCGTGAGCTTAGCAGACAGAACCTATCTCTTTGATGTGAGAGAATCAAGGTCAAATACTGCATCAGTGAAACTTGCACACTAATAGACTCTTAGTGGTGTTTAGTAGGTGACAGTGCACTATTGCCATTGAAGTCTTTAGATCATTTAAGAACTCTAATGCAGTCAAGCTCGTATAGATATTGTTGAGCCTAAATTGCTAGACAAGAGGACATCTACATGCAGACTTCTTAAAACAGCCTTGGCTTGAACCGCTAGACTAAGTGGACATCTACATGCCGACTTCCTGAACAGCTTTGGCATATATGAAACATTGGAACAGTTTGACGATTATGCATATGCTTATTAACAATACATTAAACTCTTGGATTTGGTTTGTTTGCTACTGAGAGGACAGAGAATCTAATTTGGAGCGGGTTCGCAAGCTGTCAAGGTTGAGTGAGAATCCTGGCAGATGCGACTGCTGACAACAGGACATCTTAGTATTTTGATGGTTGCTTTCTCGTGACAGTGAGTCACCTGGAATCTGATTGACACATTCACCTTGCAATTATATGATTTACTGTCAGATGATTGCTGAGTTCTGCAATGGTGTTTAGCTTGTTTAATAGCTTCGGTTAATTTATTTACACTTTACCTACTGATGACTCAATCATGGATTAGGATGAATATTTATCTCTACTATTGGGGCAGCATTGTCTGGCTTGTAGCATGTACATAAAAGGACGTCATATTTAACAATTAATAACAAACAGGTTGTTTAAAAAAGTATCGACGATTTCACGAGCATACAAAGCGCATGCTTTTCTGAAGCCCCCTCCCCTCCCCAAAGCGTATGCAATATTGTTGATGCACAATTCGATAGCTTGACCACTGTTTCATCTATTAGAGTGTTGACGTGTGGTCTTCATCTTTTCTGCATTAATACAGTTTTTTCCCATTCCAGTTGACCCACTCGAATAATGTCAGCTTGAATTTTCTGTTTATTCAAGTGAACAAAGACGAAAACATTGGGAAAGTCATGGTAGAGACAGCTGGGCTCATTATGGACGGCTGATGTTGTTCAAGAACAAAGCCGGAATAGGTTGCCATGGTCATACATGTTTGCAAATCACATACATACAGGTGACTAGCAAAGGAACATTCTGGCAATGGAAAACAGAAATTAGCATGGCCCATTTGCTACCGATCAACATTTTATAAAGCGTAAAGAGGCCATAACCCTCTCCCCTAGCGTGTGCTTTGTATGCTCATGGAATTGTCAATAATATTAAACGACCCCTTGCCGAGTTGTGGACTGAATTCAGGATTTGGTTGGTTGGGGATCAACTAAACGCACAAACTAAAACAAGCACTGCTCAGTGTTCCATTAATAAAGTATTGTAGCAATCATTGCTGCTTTCCAGTTTGTAGTCTTACGCACCAATGTCAACAGTAAATACTTGCAGTTATAATTACCACTGAAACCAAATAGTCAACATATGTCTTGGCAAAGGAAGGCAACATTGTTGGCAGCTCGAAAGACTAAAAGCGGAAAGATGCATTGAGATACACAGGAAATGTGGAAAATCAGATCAGGCTTGGGTCATTGTGAGTAGGTAATTTATAGGTTTAAGCATACTGGGTATTTCTGTTGCATGTTTACTAACAGATGCTATAGTAAGCTTTGATATCTAAGGAAAATGCACTACAAAACAGGAATAGTTCTTTGGCTGAAAGGTTATTTCAATGCTAAAGCAAATGTGTTTATCATTTATGCCAGAGTTCTATCTCATAGTGTACTACCTGTGTAGACTGACTTTTAAAAGCTTGACAAGTTCATATTAAGTAAGTCTTTAGCCTCGTTTACACTAGAGCGTTAAAGCTGTTTCAAGTTGGTTTCTTCTAAATCGGGTTCAAGTCTAAGCTGTAGTAAGGATTCTCGATAGGTTTGAACCGGTTTAACTAAACCTCCACAGGAGTTGGTTTGAAACCACTTAGAATGCCCATTAGCTAAAGTGTAAACGCGTATGTGACTTGAAACCATGTAATAATAAAGTACCGCCCATGCTGGCATGCCACTGAATCATGGCAAGAGGAATTACTTGGTCAGATGATGAAGTGAGAGCCCTTATTTCAGTCTGGAAAACCAGAATATTCAAGAACAACTGGACGATACTGTTAGGAAATAAACGTGTTTCAGACGATATCTCAGAATATGATTGATATAAAATAGACTGGAAACAGTGCAGACAAAAATCAAAACTCTCAAAGTATCCTCTATTGTATGAATCAAAACGAATAGACTTGTGTGTTGTCTAATTCTTGATAAGCCTTCGCACATAATGGGACGTGTAATGATTGTGTGTATAAGCAAAGAAATATTGGAATTAATGGTTTGTGTGGAAGTGTTTTTGCAGCTGAGTAGTTTTGTTAGTGGCACTTGCAGCATAGTCCTTTGCTGTCTATTAGAGGTTTGACACTATAATGTGGCTGATATCTGTCAAGTGTCTGCCCGAACTGTCTGAAGATCGTTTGCCGTCTGAAGGGTGATTCATTCTGTATTTTTTTGTTTGTGTGATGTGTGAATGATTTGTTTGTTCAGTGTTTTTCAATATCCGTACAGGAAACTCACTGAGCTGTATGACAATTTGAGAAATGGCTTAAGGTAATTGTGGTAGGTAAACTGTCACGATCTGTATTGCTGTCTAGCTAGATTTTATATTTGCTGTTTCTTTTATGTTTGTGTGGGTGTTTTACTGTTTATCTCTCTCTATGTCCTCATGTTATGTATGTTTGTAGTTTATTTATCTGTTTTGTTGTACTGCATTATAAGGAGAACGTTAAGATTTGCTTTCGTTGCAGTGATTCGAATGGTCTTCTTATAGACCACCTGGTATCTAAGGTAGATTCTAATGGTGTGAATAGACTTTGGAGCACTGAATTTGGTGGAAATGGCCACTATCCACCACCCAGTCTCTACGTAAGCCAAGTTAAACTGCGTGAGCAATTTATGTTGACATGTGATTTATGTAATTGTTAGGCTCTACTGAACATCTATAATGTTGAAGCTGCTTCCTATGCTTTGAAGCTTTCTATTGTATGTTTTATTTTATGATATTTGACAGCAAATGTTTGTTGCTATGTAATGTTTCTTGTAGGTTTACTACTTGCTTCTTGACTTGTCAAGCTTAGCAAACGAAACAGACTTTGAATGGACAGTAAGTTCATTTTGATTCTCCTTTTAACATATTTTATGCTTGTACATATGGACGTTCGGCTGGTTGTCATCACTAAGGGTGCATGCTGTTTGTTATCTGGTGCTCTGTTATTGGTATTCGTTGTATGTCTTTAGATTGCCGAGAGGTTTGTCACAGCCTTTTCACTTAGGGAATCTGTATGGAGAACTGTGAGGGGACTGTGGTTGCTGGACCATGGAGATTATAAGGTAGACAGTTTATCTGTTTGTGCAAATATAAAGGAAAGTGGTCCATGGCCACAGCCATTTTGAATTTGTGTTTCATAATTGCTCGCAAACTGCTGTTCTTTTCCACTCATGCTTTTAGCACATGACCTTTTCTACTTTCGTAAAGCAACTGGTGCTCTTCGCGGTGGTCGGTGCTCTGTACTTTGCTTTGTGCTGGCATTTTTTGAAAATTGTGACGTTACAAAAAGTTTGTTCCCTATGCGCTTGCAAACCGCTGCACTTCATTGCTTCTCCTTTAGCATGCGGCCTTCTCTCACTTTGGAATAGCAACTGGTGACGTCAGTAGTCTGTGTCTTATACTTATGCGTTGCTGGTGTTCATCTGTACTTCTTGATGTCATTCTATGACTACTCATTGTTACGTCACCTATTGTGATGTCGCACGTTTATTGTGGCGTCACAAACGCTCACGTCATTACAGCAAACTCGCCTGTACACTGTCAAAATGCTTCCCAAAGAGCGCTCTCGGTCTGCTATTTCGTCAAAGGCAAAGTGGCGAAAGTTATCACATAATTCCTCACAATTGAATGCACCCAGGCGAAGCTGGGCAATGTAGCTAGCGTATTATATGGTTAATAATAACAACACGATCTAGACTAAAAGCTGTTTTTGGTTACCAGCCCAATTAAGAAACAAAGTGCTTGGCTTCTAACCGGGTTAACTTAATGTGTTGCGGGCTTTCAATTGCATGACAATAATGAAGGTAGCAGCAACTTGTTTGCGAGATGACAGGTTACCTAAGCTGGGTAACAGTAGTGGTATGCAACCCATAGCAATCTTTGTTCATTTCAAGCATTGGATGCTTTGCTGCTTTCACCTGCCATCAAGGCAATCTTGCAGCCATTTGTCTAAACTTGTTTGGAACAATCATACAAGCTCAATATTACTAATTTCTTTGGTCAGACATCACTAAACAAGCCAGTGGGGGTATGAGCTGAGCCATATTGTATATTTTTTCTCTGCTTTCATGGCAAAGCATTAGGGGTTGTCCGAAATTAACAATGTCTTTGTCAAAACAAAACTGTTTCGTAAGTAGGTGGGTGGGGTAAGGCCTCTTTCGTTTGAAAAGACAATTGGAAAACTATCTGGGAGCTGTCAAATACATCCAAGTAGGGAGTCAGTCATATTCTTGAAATGTTTCAAACCACGCTGTTTGGATTGTGTACGAAGAAGGCATCCTTCTTTTTCAACTTAAAGCATGCTGTTCCCGTATTATGCTGTTATTGAGGCTCTCTGAAGACTGGATCCATCTGACAATGTGAAGTCCTTCGTAGAGAATGTGCAGAAACCGTCGAAGGAAATGTATAAGTGGGATGAAGTTGCACGTGACAAGCAGTTGGCAAGGAAGCCAAAGAGACGTCGTACCCACTCGATCTTTTGTTACTTTCCTTGGTTAATCGCAAGCACCGTGACCCTACACCAAAAACTTGGCTAACCCTAGACCAAAAACGACAGATGTAACTTTCAAAATATACTGCGGAGTGTAGCCTGTATTAATTAAAACACTGGTGGTTTCAACATTTTTAGTTTCGTATTAGGGGGTGGGGGTGGGTCAAGGACAAATTTTTGTTTTGAAGAAACATCATTAATTTTGGACAGCTCCATAGTGTTGACATCAGTACTTTGTCCTCTTCCTTCCTTACCTAGCAGGTAAATTCAGTAAGGTTTTCACGTTTATCAATGCTATGAACAACACAGTCGTCTAGTTCTCGTGAAATTAATTGTCTTTGCGTCTTCTAGTCTGCTGTTTGGGATCTGATCCACCCGTCTGTAGTTGAACAGTTGTTTCCGTCACTAACAAATGCTGTTGTTGAAGTACTTGTGAATAATGGTGAGCATCAGACTTAGCATGCAACATTTTATTACTCATGATGTTGGTATACTATTTGTTTTCACAATGTATTTTTGTTTAGGTCAATATGAACTTGCCGGACAGTATTTGACTACAATGCAACATTCTGTTGATGGATTAGATGATATCAAGCTTCATATGAGCATTCTCTTGGCTAATGGGTTTGAAATTTGTTTGTGTCAAAATAGAATGAGCCTTTTACTAATAGTAACCGAATGGTTTTATTTTGTATTTGGATGGTTAAATGCACACAACACTGGGTTATTTTCAAAAAAAGCTAAAGTCCATAAAGTCAATGAAACAAATTGATTGACAGAAATAAAGAAACGGGGCAAACACCTTCATTGTTTACAGGTTAGTTGCAGATGCATATGAATATCAACATCAGTTCACTGACAAAGACACATCTGCAGAACTTCTAAAATGTTTTGTCGACTGCTGTCTGAAATGTAAGTTGGACGACTACAAGTGAATGTTAATGGTTTATGGTTGTTGACTTATACAGGTAAAAGCATGGACAAGTTGCTACAACTTCCGTTCTCACCTTTAGAAGAGGTATGGTGTCTTTGTGTAGTGGAAGATGATGTCATGCCAATGTAAGTAGATGCGATTAAGCTACTTGTTTGTACAGGCAGCGTTGGAAACTTGTTTGAAGACATCGGGTAAACCTGAGCACTTGGAACTATTGGTGATGCATTATCTGCAGCGAGGTCGTCATGTTGAAGCCATTCGTTTGAACGAGGAGATCAATGAAGTAGGCAGCTATGAGAAAGCATCTACTGATTGCATGATAACATGTCAACTACACAAACACATTAACAGACTGACAGTGAGGCTTGCGAAATGGATGAACCGACAGATTAATGACGCATTATGAGTATCAGTCACTCAATGTGTTGTGATTGCTGGTTGTTTAGGGTTTGGATCCTAGAGATGGTATCAATAGAAACGCTATCGTTTCTGGTTACAAGAGAACTTTGCCACTTGTTCAAAGTGTAATCGCTAGCACAAATTTGAAACTTTCCAAATATCCGGACATCATCCAATGTAGGTGATGTGTACGCATGCCATTGGTACATTATATAATATTAGAGTTAGCATGATTTCTTGCATAGTAGCATGACAGTGGGCTACTTACACAACGTGAGCTATTTTAGCATGTCATGTATCGTATCAGTCTGAGTCTCGTGCATTATCTCGGTAGTGGTGACAATGCATTATGATCATGTTAGTTAACATTCAAATTGTTAACTATTTGTTGCTAGTGCGTTTCGTTTATTCTCCTGCCAGCAAATTTGACTGATGTTGTACAACTGGTTATTGGCTATTAAATGGTGTTGGTTTGACTAGATTCAAAGCCCACTCCATTGTCTGTTGTAATTCGACCTGGACGAACTGATGGGAAAGTTTTGACGCAGGCAGGTGTGGTTGCAGCCGTGTTTGACAAAATTGAAGAAGCAAGGTAATGGATACAGTACTTGAAATTGTTGTCGCTTGCAGAATTATGTGTACTTACTATGTAGGGCACAAATACCTGAGCCAGTAACACCATTAAGACGGTATGATTTTAGGCTTATTTGCTTTAGGTATAGATGCATACATGAATGCACTGTGTGTGTGTGTGTGTGTGTGTGTGTGTGTGTGTGTGTGTGTGTGTGTGTGTGTGTGTGTGTGTGTGTGTGTGTGTGTGTGACATGGTTTTCTATAAGAATGCCAGTGAACATGAACAGTGAAAGAGAATTGAGCAAGTAGAGATCATTATACTAATTCCTTAATTTTTTGTTTGTGTTTGTGTAGAGAAAATATAGGAGTTGAGCACAGCAATTATACACCATTTACAGGAACACCACTCTCTGCCAGGTCTCAGCTTCGATCAAAGTAAATCTGTCGAAAGCATACTGATCACATATATGCAGTCTTTTGTACACTGGCTTTTCTAGTTTCAAACCTGCCACACCAGTTGTTTTTCCTTCAGAAATGATAGAAAATGAGTCTGTGTCTCTTTTCTCGGTGCTAGTCACTAATAACTTTTTATATTTTTGAGATATTGAAGTGTGATGTTTGCTATGCTTATTAGCCTTCTCCATTTCAACCAAAGCAGTTTGGCTCATTGGGTGGTGCTAGAAGATTGCATAACCTGAAGGAAAGAATGTAGGTGAAATGAGTAAAACATAGAAGTGTGCCCTACATCTTTCGTTTATGTTGTAGCCTTGCGAGTATGATCAAATCACCTGATAGACTCAGTGAGCCGCAATCTCTTCTTACCACTCCAACATTAAAGGTGAGCAATGACTTTAGCATCTCAACATAAATCACTGTTGTTATGTTTTTGTGTGACAGGTTCCTTCACCATTAGCCACAAGTTCTGATGCATTGGCTACACCACAATCAATATTGAAAGTACAGCACACAAACTAGAAAAATGGTGATCCTGTATTTGTGCATCATCAGTTGGTTCTGTAGATTCGCAGATCTGCTCTTGGTGATGTGGAGCCTGAAACAAGCACACGAGAGAAGAAGCAGTTGTCTTTTAGTACGTCCTTGGCATGTGATATGAAAATACTGAAGTTGGACAAATTTTTGTGTTTATAGAACTAAGTCCACATGAAGATTCAGTTTCACAGATTTCTCCATATTCTTCATCTAGTCCTAGACAAACTAGGTAAGTTCAGGTGCAAATGGGGTATTGTAATCTTTTGACGATGTCAGTGATTTGCTTTGAAATTGTTTGGGTGTTCTGCATTTTACACATCTTGATTACCAATGGGAGATTTATAGTAAGGTATGCCACACTTTTTATGGAAGACAAAGAGTTTGATCAAATGTTTATATTAATATCTGCACACTACAAGAGTATAGTGACCGAGTCAGCACTTCCTGTAGATTTTCTACCTCCACTCATCTGTCAACAGACTTAATAGCGGATAACTCTAGTATGACAAAGGAGTTTCCAGCATTTGATGCAGACTGTCACAGGATGAAGAGACAGTCACAGACAAGTAGACTATAGCACACTCACAGGGTAGTGGTGCTTATTCTATCACCACTTTTTGTGCACTCGGGCTATGTTTGAGTAGGCTCTTCAACTTCTATTTTCTTTCAGAACTGGAAGAGTTGTTTAATTGGGTCATTATTTCCAGAAGACTCTTTCAACCTCTTTCAGACTTTAGTAGCTCTGCAGCTGAAAGAGGTTGAATGGAGGGGTGATCTTGCAGACTCTTTCCTATTCTTCTGGAAGAACTCAATCAAATGGGCTTATTTTCAATGGAAAAGGCATGTTTCTAGGGATATGATTTGTACATCCTTTTGCTGCACTTTCAGTAGACTTGATCCAAACAATTATTGTTAGATCAGGTAACACTGCCTCAATTTGCTTCTGTGGACATGGTCACACCTTGCTTAGCATAAATGTTTTAGTATAGGGATTTGGCTAGATTCTCTTTCCCCACAAAGAGTCCGCTTGCTAGTCACCAGACTAAAGTCATACATTATGCATATCCACACTAGCAGTAAGATTATGTTTTTGTGCAACTGTTGTCATCATCATGATGACGACAACGACGGTATGTTCACCGAACTCGGTGATGACGTCTCATACACCATTGTTGTCATACACAATCACGATCACGAATGTGCAGCACAATGTGATCATTCCTACTACGTCAGAGTCATGCACCATCCGGATCATACATGTCAATCAAGATTATGAACTTTGGTCATAATGCACTCAATGTTACAAATTTGTCCGAATGTTTGCATTAGGTATGGCTTAAGTTCCTATGATATGTTGCTTCTTGGGTATCAAGACATAAACTGTGGTCAACAAAGCCATCTAGCTAGAAACCGATAGCCAGTTGGGGTTTCAGTTAGGAATGAAACCTTGAGCTGTTATTGAATGTTTGGATGCTTTGTTGACCAAATAAGTCAAGTACTTCTTTGTTGAAAGAGGTCCTGATCATACACAACCATCGTCATTTGTAATCAAGATTATCTACTGTTGTCATGATGCACCTGTATTACAACTTGTTCTTTGATGCTTATGTACTGAAAGCCTTAGCCTAAGTCATTTGGTGGAATCTATTTTGGTATAGGTGTAGAATGCTTTTTAGGTGTAATTTATTTTTGCTAAGTACAGGCATGTCTATCACTTCACTGTATAAGGTTGCTTTCATGTGTTAAATCAATGGAAGCCATCATGCAGTAGTACTTTGCGCTTAGGTAAATAGGCCTTTCAGACTTGTTTGAGTAAGGTGTCTAGCAAGAGAAGTCAAGCACAGAAATTAAAATAAGATTTCCGGAGTGTCACGTGATAACTGTCAACGGGCATTTGTTGGTATTAACATGTTCCAACCACCCTGTTGAAGCACGTTACGTTAATTAATATACTTTTTCTCAGCATATGTCAGTAGTGAGGAGTCATGTCATTTGATAGTACCATACCTTTGCATACAATGACGCAATTAGATATAGCATTGGGATACCATCCTATGCAGTATCATAGTGTTCTACAGAAAGTTTGACTTGTGACTGTTCAGGTTTACTCTAGTCTCGCCTAAAACTGGTCAGTCTACAAGAGATAATAGTACCACTCAAGATAATTCCGTTTTTTCAACCCCAAATAGGTAATAATGAGACGGCTCGCATTCTGTTGTTACTATACAAATCAATCTTGTTGTTTTTGTCTGACCAGTCAAGAGGATTCGGACCTTGAAGTATCATTCAAGCCAAGAGCTGCAACTCCTCATTCATCTGTCAGAACCAAAAGTTGTAGTAGCACCGCAACTGTGCCTGATACTCAGTCAGATGACGATACCGACAGCAAAATGGGCGACCGTTCGCCCAGTCGGGTGAAATTTTTAGAAAATACGGTAGAAAACGCTGGTGTTAGCCCCAGCGGTGCTCGTGGAGCGAGTCCTAGTGTCTCGTTGCCATCTTCCCCGGATGAGAGACGGAGAAAGTTGAAGGAGCTAAAACAGCGCACCGAGAAGATGATGGAAGGAGTCCGTAGCAGTCCACCAGCCAGACAATCGCGAAGAGAAAACGGCATTGAAAGTATGGAGATCTATACTAAATCTGGTGTTAACATTTCAACTTTACAGGACCAGTAAGTCAACCCTTATAAGTTAATTAATTATTAACTAATTCTAGAACTGGTTGATACTAAAAATGAGTATTTTTAGGGATGAAGATTCGTTTCAATCGGCTGTATCGGACTTGCAGTCTCCGGCTGAAGTGAGTCTTATCACTAATGCAAACGGGGAAAGTACTCTTGAGTGTCTGTGCCTACTGTGTAGTCGTTTGCCGACGCTTCTTGTTTTACTCCGCCTCCGTCGCCTCGAGCGACCACGGCGGTCACGCCTTCACCATTGGAATTAGAACCAACTGCTAAACAGAATGCCGAAGAGCAGCACCCATCACCTCACGTAGCTTCGAATCGTTCAGTCGCAGCTGAGCCGTCGTTGTCCACGCCGTCTCAACTGTCGTTGTCCGTGGACGCGCACGTTCACAAGAGGCTGGAAGTTGGTACCTCAAGCGCGGATTCCGCTTCACAGTCTCAGGCGTTACAGTCAGTGCTGGCAACTAGTCCTTTTCGAACGCCGTGTAGAGGCAATTTTTCTGTATCAAAAAGTCCTCAGGGATTTAGGGAAAATACCGTTCGTTCTTCGTACACTTTCTCGAAACCTACCGTTCTAAGTTCTAGCGTTACTGCGTCTCAGTTGGACGACGAAGATGCGAATACAGAGATCGGCTTTGCTACAAGTCAGACGCCACAGTTTACGTTTTCTCCCCCATTGACACGGTCGGCTAGCCGCCGGCAGAGTACGGAGCGTGAACCGATGCAAGGAAGAACGGTCACTCCACAAATAACTGAAGATAGTGTAGTGTTGCCGGTACAGGCGCCTGGGTCACCGCTGAAGGAAAAGAAGGAAGAAGAAAGAACGATGTCGTCGTCAACAATCGTTGCTTCTCTACGCAGGTAATTGCTCTATGCATGCAGATGTTAGTGCGTTGTGTAAAGCTGAAGCTGTCGCTTGTCTAAGGTCGCGAAGGCTTCAGGGAGCGTCTCCTCATATTTCGCCGTCGCACACACCATTGCGACTGTTTCCCGTGGATTCTCAAGATGCTGTCTCGAAACCAAGAGCAAAGTCAAGTAGTGCGAAACCACGTGCACAAGCTGGGCAAAAAAGGCTGTTGCCTAGCAAACGAGAATTAGGGATGCGTTTGCGACAAAGAATAACAAGACCGAAGAAAACGACAATGAAATGACACAGAGAGGGCAACTTATGGCAGTCGTTACTGACTATTGATTAGATACGTAAAACTCAACTATGTTCATTACATGAACTGCTAGTACTCTACAACTGTAACTAGATGTGAGTTACAGCAAGCACATTTGCGCACATGGGTTTGACTTTCCACTGATGATAGAACTTGCATTTTTGAGTACACGGTTATTACACTATAGTTGAACAGGTTGAAAGGTGCTCAAAATGACGGGCAGAAGTAAGGTGCTTTGGTTTCACGCTGTCTGCATGTTTCCGGGCTTATTTCGTTGCAGGTTTGCGTTTACTGCTGATTGAGAGACCATTCAATGCGTTCTCCTGCAAGTGAGTGTGTAGGCGTTTTCCTCTGTAACTATACAGTGCTTAATTCTTAGCGTCTGTGAAATCTAGGTTACACGTGCTGTTTGGGTATGCCAAGACTGCCGTAATCCAAGACAACGGTAATCGATTAGGTAGGGCGGGCGTTTGTTCGTGTGTTTGTCCTGTCCGTTGCATTGCTGCTTAACTGCTTTATTATGTATGCACGCTGTGACCGCACCTCTTGAGTTTGCATTGTAAATATCATCTCGTTTGAGTTCTGCTGCAGTTTGGTGGGTACTCGTAGACAGCTCATGTTAAATATATCTCTTGGTGTTTGGAAAGCTTGTAGCCAGGTGGTGATTGGGTTAATTCGATTGCATGATTACCATTGAAACACAATTGTTGATTGATGTGGTGCCTGTTTCGAAGGCATTAGCGCTATCATTCTTTGACGGTCAATTTATTAAATCACGTCTATAGGGTCCAGCCCAAAGGGATGTTTTACATGTGGCTTTCATATTTGTATATGTGCCAACTGACTTCAATGTTGCAATCGAAATTGAATTGCATTCTTGTTGCCATTCAGTGCATGCTTGTGGTTGGCGTTTTAGGTTGTGTATTCTATTGCTGGCGCTAGCTAGTTCTTCTAATCAGACACACCACCTTGTTGTTATCTGTTACACATGGGGAATCTGACCAACCATAATGATTAACTATTAATGGAGTTTACCCAGAGCACTAAAGGGTAAGTAATCCGCAGTACACAAACAGGCGGCATTGTTTACTGCATGTAAACACCGTTATAGAAAGCTATTGGTATATGAAGTTGGAGTAAAGATTTGGCATCTCGGATGCATTTCTATGTGTGCAAGTTAAGTCATTCATCATCAGACCGTCGAATAGGATGAATTGGCTGTGTTTCCGAGCTCGGCTTTTGATCTTACGAACATGACTCATTGTTTGAGTACCTTATCTGGATATTCACTGACCTGCGGTCCTTCCTGCTTAATTACCATTTCGAAGCGATAGGTAGTCTGCTATCACAATATCGCGGGCTGTAACTTGTACTCTGATGCAGTTAGATCTGGGATCTGTTGATGTCTTGTTCTCTGCAGCCTAACGGCTTCTGCGATTATGTTTAGTGAAGCAGTTTCTGCTTGGCTGATAAACAGAAGCCTCTAATCAATCTGATTGCGTGTAGTATTGATCATCTACTGTTGTACTGTACGCGTTAGCAAGACATTGCCACATACTGGTAACGTTGAGTGTTTCCATAGCGATATATTGTCACAAATTATTGCTGAGCTAAAATAGATCCAATATCCGTATACATTTTACACTACTTGAACACTACATAGCCGTCATATGTATAAGGTACAAGCATTTCTTATGCGATCTAACGTATATGTAATCGACTGGTTAGTATCAGCGTCTAAAAAAGAAGCTTATCAGTCTCATTCCCGTGTTTCTTCACTTGAAGTAAAAATATAGTATCGTAAAGAGTCCGTTAGTATTTAACGAAACAGCTGTCTCTTGCGTCTTCTTCCCTGAATAAAAAAAGAAACAGTAAATTGTTTGATGGAATCGAATATTTACAGAAGATGCATGGAATCTTACAGGGCACTTTTCATATTGAATGTCATCAATGGCAATGTAATGTTTATGTCCTCGTCCTAGTTTTCCTAATATTTGCAGCCGCAGTGTTTGTGGCTTTTCTAACTTTCGCAGCCGCTCTACTTGCTCTGTGAGCGGAATCAATCGCTTCACCCACTTGTTCGACGCTTTACCTATGTAGTCGGTGAGCAGTGTCTTTTCGCCGTTGCTTCTCATCATGACCTTTAGCCTCGTCGTATTGTCTCCATGGACGATGAAGCGGAGCCAGACTCGGCAGACATTCATTGTCATAATGTTTTCAATGACTGCGACTTGACCGCCGTGCGACGAGTTTCGCAGATAGAGAAAGTGGCCTACAACAGAATGAAATGCGTAATTTAATTTTCGTCGATGAGTTTGAGCTGTGCTAGGCAGAGAGAGATAGGCGGACGGTTACCACTAGACAAATAATTAGTCAATTGCTGTGATGGTCGCGCTGGAAATGCGTGTTGTGTGATTAGTAATACATATGCCGAGTTACTTACCGTTGGAGTCGTTTCTTGTAGAGTCTTTCGAAGGGCCATTGTGGCTACTGACTTCGGACGCTTTCACGCGCCTCCACGGTATCTCCGAGCGGTCTTGGATGACTGACCAGCCGCACGTGTTCGTCTCGAATGTGCAGAGGAAAGGAGATTCTGAGACGGTCGCTTAGTTAGACAACACCACATTTTATTTGAAATAATTTGCTTACGGGTCACTTGAAGGTGGGACCGGCTTGTTGTGGTTCCTTCGTCGTTTGTTGCTGTGCATGTGTACATGCCGGTATCGGATAGGAGGAGCTTGCTGAACAAGAGGATCAGATGTTTTTCTCCTTGTTCTGCGTGCACTGTCTGAAAGATGCGCAGTCTATTGCTGTCTGATTGTGGAATCTTTTGACCGTTTTTCGTGATGGAGACGTCTGGGATAGGATTGCCCACCGCGCGACATATGATAATCGCTTTTGAGCTTTCTTTCTTTTCGTAGTCATGATTGGGATGGATAAAGACTGGTATCTGGCCTGCGAGACACAAAGCAAGTCTGATTTAGTTGACATGCATCCGAAGAGTTCTGTCTGATGACATGCGGTGATTTACGTAATTTATTGATTCTTGTCATTGACATTGATAGATTACCTGCGCTGCCAATTTGTGTAGGCCGAACTTTTATGTGTTTTGTGACCGTCTCTGCCATTCCTGCCTTGTTCATCACTAGACAACTGTAGCTGCCTGTGTCCCGTATTGTTAACTCATTGATGATTAACGTTGCTACCAAGACCGTTGAGCCGTACTCTCCTTTGATCGTCTGGGTCGGTCTATCATCTATGATCTTGTGGTTATAAGTAAAGACGAGAATAGGTTTAGGGTACCCTTGGTATTCGCACGTGATGTTGACACTAGACCCACTCTGATACTCATTGAGGGTGGGACTCACTGAAATTCCAAACACACCAATGGCCGGAGTGGGAGTTATGTTACTTAAATGGCGGTGCCGTTTGGCAGCTTGACAGACAGTGCGACCTCCCCAGCAACCACAGAACGTAGAGTCGTCTACGTTCCAGAGCTCTCCATGTTGACATTGCTTCACATCACCTAGTAGAACAAAAATAGAAGCGTAATTATCTCAGTGACTTTCAAGGAAATGCCGGATACAAATCTATAGGATTTAGAGGTGACTAAATTATAAGGAGATTTGGCCACTTTGGGTTGTTATAACCAAAACAAATTGTGGCAACGTTGTGCTAATATTTACTGTTCTCTTATTTATACTGTTGTTCCATAGCAAACCTGGATAGTGACAGAAAGCAATGTTCTAGGAGTTGCCGGCTGGCTTGCTTAACAAGTTATAATTAGAGTGATGAAATACAGTAGCTACTAAATTGCGTTTGTGAAATGTGCAAGCACGACATCACTGTTGTAAGTGAACGCAGCAGGCTCTCATGTCCGCCTGCTATGATCACAGCGGGTCCTTTGGACTAATGCTCTTAGTGGATTATGGGGTAGGAACATTCTCAACACCATGCAATTGGGAATTGGAGTGGTCGACCATTCTATACCTTTGCATATGCCTTCAACATTCGAGCCATTCATCTCACAGACGAGTCCATGAGCACAGTATCTCCCGTTGTCTGATGGTGACCGTCGTTCGTCACAGACCGAGCCGTTGGGCAGTCCGCACTGTTGACAGCATCTGCAGGAATCATAGACCGTGCCTGATGTACAGTTGACGGGTGGACACAACGCTCTGTTGTTGCACGGCTGTACTAAGCACACCAACGCAACAGACTGCGTTCTTTCAACACCACACAAGAAGCACACTGCAGTGAAAATAACCGTTGTAGTAGACAGCATAGTATTGCTCTAGCAGAGAGAAAAAAAGCAAAGCATATCAGTCTCAACAAATAACCATCTGGTAACGCACCATCAAGCAAAGACATTCTAAGAGTAAAGACTTACAATGCTCGTTCGATCTGTTTCTTTACACGTAAGACGATGCAGCTGAAGAACGATGGTGAAGCCAATACAATATTACCACCACACACGCCAGAGAAGTTGTGACTGTCGTCGAGTCTCTGCCGTCAGCTCTCCAGCAAGAATATGACGCTCGCAGTGCTTGCTGACCTTTTTATTGCCACAAGATCCAGTCAAATGCTCGAGAAACAAATCGAATTAGTTGCCGTCTTGTAGACAGGCAAGCCAAGTGAGCGGTCGCACGCTCAAATACCAGGGCGTCTAAGCTTGTCGGGCAGGCGGAATACTATCAAATGCCGGTCAAAGCCAACTTCATGCAGTCGTGTGCTAATGGTTCAAAGCCGCCCGCCAATCCATCCTGTTCTTCCGGCCTCTGGCGCCCATCTTCTTGTATAGCAGAGGGTCGAGGCGTGGTTGTCAGGCGGTCCCGGCCTACAGTCGCTCGGCGACGTCTGAATGACTTTAGCAGCAGCATGGTCCAGACCGCGTGCCGTGGCCTAATTGACGTAACGCGGCTCGTGGGTCACCTACAAGGAAGAGACTAGAAAACGAGCAGTTAGCGCGCGGAGTTCTCTTGTTTAAACGACATTCGCACTGCTAACCAAAACTATATCTGCTTGGATATTAACGCCATCTGGTTTGGTACGTTGACACAAGTTTGTTCTAATTGGAGCTCGTTAAAATTCAAATGAACTTGATCTCTCTAGCCGGAGATTAGAGCAATGTGCGGGGGTTGTTCGCGCTGTTGTCTGTGGCGGCTTTTCTAAGTCTCGCGTTTTGGTCTCACACTGCCATCATGACATTTCTAGGAAGTCTTAAATTTTCATAGACGCGCGCCAAGTCAAGATCAAGTGATTCTGAACTCTTTCTGGGAACAGTAAGGCTGTAGCTGCTCAGTGGGTTATAAGTGGATATGCATCAGTTGAGATCGAAGGCTGGCGTCTTATGTATTAGGTACACCGACTTGGCGGAGATTAGGTGATGAATCAGCTCTAGTAGAGGAATGATAGGACAGGTGGAATTGGATTAATTAAGTGAAATGTACTGTGGGCGCTGACAAGCTGGTCGAAAATGCGGACAAGATTTGCTTTTGGTCTCTGTAGGCTGTTACAGTTAAAATATAATCAAACCTGGTCTTCTTGTGAGGCATGCAGATGACTATCCGGGCATTTCTCAATAGTTGTTGAAGGAAAAAAGAGAAATGGAAGATGAGTATTAACTCTAACAGATTATTATGTGACAGTACAATCAGTAGATGGACTACGTTTGCGTTTTGATTGAGTAACAACATGCTGTATCTTTCTGTCTTTTGTCAGGTTACTGTCTAATGTTAGTGTCCAGGGGGCAGCACAGGCAGTCCTGTACTAGTGTTTCCGGAATAGATGCAAAGTAAACATTGATTCTCATTGTATTGAAGCTTAGTTTACGTTTACAATATGTTCAACTCAATAAGCCATTATCTAGTACTTGTGTACCACCAATATAGACTACTTGCATGAGCAGAGCAATGAACTCTGATGATTAGTTTTTTCTTGCCTAGTCAGACAAAGTACTTTGTGAGGCAATTGTAAATGCCACGTTTTCTCATCTTAGATACAAGCTAACAGTGGGTTATAGTCCCTGTGGGGATATAGGCAGCAGATTGGTAACGTATTTGGTGTAATGTGGTGAAGCAGGAGGCATTAATTTGTTATTAGTTTATACTTGATGTTGTTATGTATGGCGCTTGCCATCTTGTGAAAAATTCAAGTATTTTGCGCGTGTACAGTTTTGAGACAATGTGCAGGCTACTTTGTTGACAATATTCTCATTGCTACAATGAATCTAATTGGGATCTGGTCTATTATATTTTAACAGTCATTCAACGCATTTTCCAAGATGCAGTACGTGACATTATTGACAGACATAGAGATTGCGGCTATGTATATTTCTAATAGTGACTGTACGTGTCTGATCTTATGATAGAGAGAATACGAGTATTCTATATTTTTGTCTGTCCAATTTCTTCATGTCTGTTGTCTGTCTGTCTGAATCAAGAGTCGCCCAAAGCACATACAGCAGTCTGCCTGTCTGTCTGATCTTGTTTTCCGTGTCTGCAGTAATTTGAGCCTAATGCTTGATGTGTCTTTACTCTGGTGCTTCTTGCAAGTTGATATAATTTCGAAAATTAATAATTTTTATGACCAACCTTGTCATGCTTTAACTCGTGGCATATTTACATACCTAAAACGTTTTACTTCAGCAAATGGATGTGTTGAAATAAGATTTCAACTTTCACATTTTCTGCTGGAATATTATTGGATGCTTCATTGATCGTTTGCTCTCAGAATGGCACTTATCATATTTCACTGGTTTAAACGACACGTTCTATTGTTTTCATGGTATGGGAAACGCTGTTGTTGTTCTGGAGGATGTTGTTCAAAGTAAGCATGTCGGTCTAGTTTACAACTGCAGAAAGCTTACGAAATCTTCAATGCACATACTTGTACTAGCACCATGTAACAATCTGTTGGTAGTATCATCCAATGAATTTAATCTCTGCCAAGCCATGTCTAGCAAGAAGACTGTAATACACTGTAAAGTTCTAATAGTCACTTGTTCTGAAATCATGGTGTTCTTCTGCTTCTTGGGGGGAGATACGCTTGTTGTCTTCTCTCTGCTTGTTGTTCATACCTTCTGGATAGGTTCGTCTGGTTTGAATGCATGTATATTGCATTATCCCCTAAAACGGTTGCCTGGAATGCCAATGCCACAGCCCTTGAAAGACTTCTTGGTTAGTTCTATAGAAATGCTGTCCCAACCTTGTACAATCCAAGCCGTGACAACTGTGTATCATGTACCTTCTGGATCTTCTCTTTGAATAGCTTGATTCAGCTGACATATACTGGCTGAATGTATTTTGTGCAGCCTCCGGGGACAACAACTGACTCAACTTTTGAGTTGTCTTAGTATGTCCTTAGTTTCAGACTACTATGACATCAATCTTAAAAGGTAAAAATGACTTTCAATTAATAACCCTCTTATGAAAGTGTATGGGCCATAGACCTGACGTAGGTGGCCTTCAGTCAAGGCATCAGGCATTCATGTCTCATCTGCCCAGTTCAGTATCAACTTCCATTGACACTGAGCAACAACCTCTGGAATTGCCTGCTTTTGATTGATCAACACAAGGCAGGCATTTTGACCCACTGGCTTCGCCTATGAGCATTATCGTAATTACTTATTTTCAAATAAAAACTTGAAACAGGAACATGCATGTTTTTGCTCCACAATGAGCTATGCAGTGAAGTTGATGATGCTGGGTCATTCCACATTGCTGTTTCATCACAACTTATGATATCCTAGCCTTCGTCATACTTTTCAGTGTCCAGTAAATGTTCAACCTAGAGAACAAAATGAACAAATAGATAAAATTTATTAGTCTGCTGGTGGATGTTGACAGACAGCAGTCGTTCTGAGTGTTATTCCATAGCGTTTCATAAACCGCTCAAGCCATCCTCTAGAGATCTGCAATTCCTGTGCTTGTTCCAGCTGAGTTTAATTTGTATCTCCTTTGCCATATTTATCATTCATTGCCATTTCTCCTCATACTATGAGTACTATCATTCTGCTACCACTCGCTGCTGTTTCCAAGCTGCTGTTCCAAGCGACCACGTGTTTAGACCCGGATGTGTGTCCCGACTAGATACGGGACTATCGTTGCATATCTCCATGACGCTTTTGCGAACAGCTGGCAAGTACGACCACTAAAGCACTTAGCACGTTCACAGCAGAAAAACAACAAAATGGCTTTAGGTAGAACGCAATATTGACGTCATGTAGTCAACGTATTAAAAGTATGTACGCTGTCGTTAGCCTTTGAGGTCGTGACGCTGAAATCAGAGGCAGGTGCGGAAAGAGCGGAGGCTATTCTCTGCATGCATTTTGTGCAGTGCGCGCGCGCGCGCACACACACACGCACACACCCGGCATCCTTAACTCCCCACGTTGTGTGACACGTGCACGAAACATTGACACAGCATCCGGTTTATGCACATTACCTAGCAAACCCGTCATGGGGAAACCACTGAGTGACAAGAACTTGCGCAGTAACACGTAGCGCAGTCACTTCGTGTTGTTTTGCTGTACACAGACACACAAAGATGTCTCAGAGACGTTACCTCATGTGTTGGATTACGTCTACATTCTTGCTAGTTGTATCTAGTCTTCTTCAAGAAGGCGGTTAGTTCTTTTTTGCTTTGCTCAAGTTATGGGATGTGCATAGTACAAGAGTTAGACAGCATGCAGTGAACTTGGCCATGGGTTTGACAGTAGGGTAGTAATATAGCTCTCTCTCACACACACACACACGCGCGCGCACGCACACACACGCACGCACACACACACACACACACACACACAAACACAAACAAGGAAAGAGACAATGACATAGAAGTTTGATTCAAGAACAAAGTGCACTGAAGCCTAGAGCACAGTCTGACAATGCCATGTTGTAAATGGTTCTACAGATTGAACAAGTAGAGTTGTGGGCAATTGTTCTTCTAATTAATTAACCTATAACTATATTTTGTTATTATCACTGATAGACACAAATCTTTTGGTGATGACTGTGGCGACTGAGTTGTCTGATGGACATGCTCGCTTCATGGAATCAGTCGAACAGCTTGGCTTAGATGTCAAAGTAAGATGGTGGAAGATAAAGCGTTATTGGTGATTACTGTTATTGATCAGCTTAGTTCTTACGTTATCATTTAATGACTTTTAATTGTCAATACAAGATAAATACAAGCTGGATAGTAAAATATCTAGACTTCAGCACTTAACACTGTTTCACACATTTTCATTATTTTTAAATTAATTAATAAAACTGTTGTAAGGTTTTTAGTAGTCATACTTCAACAGAGCTTTGGTGTAAATTTGTTTGGCTTTTATACATTACTGCCGCTGATATCAAATTTGACATAGAAAGCTAATACATGAAATCTGCTGTCTTGCAGGTTGTTGGTATGGAGCAAGGGCATAGAAGTGCATTGACTAGGCAAATCAGTGGTCGCAAGAAAATTTCACTGCTGGTCAATGCTCTTGCTCAATATAAAGACAATAATAAGCTGGTGGTAATGATCACAGACAGGTTGGTAATATGATAATGACAAATGCGATGCCGATTGATGGACTTGGTGAGTTTGATTGTAGTAAGGATGCGATTTTGCTGGCTGGAAAAGAAGCTATTTTGTCAAAATTTAGAAATTTTGATTCTAGTTTGGTGTTTGCAGCAGATAAAACTTGCTCACCAGACGAATTTCTAGCGGTGAGTGTCTCGGCATTTGCTTGTTTCTAACAGTTAATTAAGATTATATATTTGAGAACTTTGGAGATGTGTTTGATTCTCCGTAGCAATCACAGGCAGCGAATGAATGGGCTATTGCAGTTACTCTCCAGGCAGGGAGTATGGATGACCTCACATCTTGACCCCCTCTCCCCCTTGGGAAAAGGTCCGATGCATTTGCCTCCTCTTCCTCTCCCTTGGAAATGGCATCCATACCACCTGTCTGGAGAGTAACTGCAAGCCCAATTTACTTCATTACTTTCTTGACTTATAAGCAGACATGAGAAGCTGTTTTGTAATGGGAGGTGGACGGGACTGCTGTTATGCTGTGCCGTGCTGTAGTCTACTTTTCTGGATCTCAACTCACTTTCAGGAGGATAGTCACTGAAGGCTATTTGATTGTGTAGTAAACAGATGCTTTGATAGTATTAAAAGTACATAGTGCGATAAGCATGCAGTTGTAAATTTCAATTATTATGCAGTTTGTTGATCTAATTAACAATTTGTAATGTACTCCAGATTATCATCATTTCTTTGTTTTAGGAGAATTATCCTAATGTGTTTTTGGGATCTCGATTTATTAGCTCTGGTGGTGAGTAGCAATCTAAGAGTGCGATAAATGTTTAGTGATAACACGATGACATGGCTACAGGATATATAGGATATGCATCGGTCGTTTATGAAGCTTTGTCTACAGCGCCGATCAGGAGCAACGAACACGAGCAATTATTTTTCACACATCTTTATCTTTACAACAAGGAGTTCAAAGTATTTAATGATGACTGACATTCTTAACACATATGTTACTTAGCTGTTTAATATTGTGTGTACAGAAAAAGTATAACGTGAAGTTGGACCATCGAGCACATTTGTTTCAGAACTTGAATGGAGCTGAAGGTTTTGTTTTGTTTATCATCTTAACACAATTGATATGCTACTGCAGAGCTGTACAAAGCTTCAGTTTTTCTTTATTTGACAAGCAGCAAGCAACGACTGCCCTTTGAGCGAAAAATTTAAACCTTGCGGTCTAGCGCGCGTTACATGGGCGTGGTTTATAGGTAACGCCCTTGTCAAGTGCCTTATAGGGCAACCGTTACTTTCTGCTTCATTGGTATTAACATGTATCTTACAACTTGTTCTCGTAGCATTTCGGAGAAGGAGACAAAGTAGCTAGGCGATGCATGTGTATTACAGTTTACCAGTATGTAATGTGAGAAATATATATTACTTATTTAATTACCTAACATCAAGATTGAAAGTGGCAGTTTTCGTGACACAGATCAAGTCAGCTTTTTGAAATTCTGTCAGGCTGTATGGTATTCTACAGCCCTGAACGATTCTTGCTCAGCATGTAGACTAAACACTATAGTGCTGTCTATCACAGATATGCTTGTCCATAGTTATAGTAGAGATTACTACGGTCAGACCTTGCTATTTCAACACGCAATAATCCAACACTCTTGCTTTCTGACAAAGTTATGTCTAAAACCAATTTACAAATGTAGCACAAATGCCTGATGTCCAATCACTGATAACCCAACAGTCGTGTTTGAATGACAAACTCCATCGGATCATTGCTGTTGGAATAACTGGGTCTGACTTCTCTACCTATATTACCTTATTTCTAACTTCTTTGTAAGTTTATAGAGGTTATTGTCTGTGTCATGTTTATAGAAGAAGTCGAGTTGATGTTTGACGGCAGCCATTCGTGGATTGAGAATGTGGTGTATAATACAAAACCCGTAATGATCCGAGGAACCGAATCGTCTCGGGTTTGTTACTTCAGTCAGTTGTATAGATGGACATCTCTTAAGATTGTCAACGTTTTCAGTTGAAACTCAACTATTTGGGAAACTACGTTCCGAATCGGTGGCTGCCTGACAGCGGATGCTCATTGTGTGATCAAAATACATTTAGTTTGCAAGACAAAGCTGTGAGTTGTAATGAGAATACGGGTAACACACATTTGTCTAAGACATGGAATCTGACTTTGTGCAGGATACTGAATTTCCAGACGTGTTGATTGCAATTTTTAGCATAACTCCAACTCCATTTTTCAAGCGTTTTTTGGAACGAGTGGCTGCTTTGAACTACCCAAAGAGTAGAATCAGTCTGAGATTCTATGTATTGGTAGGTACATTGGCATCTGGAATTTTAAAGTAGTACATGATAACTGAGCAAAGCAAAGTTAATTAGTCATGACAAATGTTGATTGAATGTTGATTGGTCACTTATTATCAGCTTAAGGTGTCAAGTGCTCAAGCAACTTTTTATTTTGTACTTTACAGTAGGGGCTGCTTAAACAAGGTTGGTCTTTACTCAAGTTTGTGGGTCGTATAGGTGCCAGAGTTTGAAATGGTTGGTGCTGCATTTAACGTACTTGTCACTGCCTATACTTTGACTCAATGGGATACTCTCACGCATACTTGCAAACTATGTATGTGTGACTGGTAAAGTATGTAAAGTATGTATGATGGCCACTGTCTTCATCTCACGACCAGAGTCACCAGATGTACCGTTGCGTGGCCAGTAGGAGTCAATCGTTCTTTGCTTTGACATATTGACATACCTATACTGCGCATTGGTAGTGGGTGTGCCAGAGCATTACTACGATCGTTGCGCTGCTCTGGCAGTGCAAATATTGGCTTGCCACATGCAGTGTCGTAGTGCCAGATGGGCATGGAGTCCTGGTAGGTAATACAGTAAGTTGTTACTCAAGATCAATTTCATTCTAATTAAAATGTCTCTGTAAACAAGTTCTCATTTCCAATTGTTAGTGATGTCATCTCAGAAATATTCCTGTAGATTCACTGACATCAGTCGTATTAGTGCTATGCATGGTGATCACAGCAGTCAAAGTAGTGGATTGGGTGAATTAGGTAACAAGTATCAGTTGACTTTCTAGTACATTAGGTAACAGAAGTGTGAGCTGTGCGTATACTCGCACAGTTGCTATTCATAGTTATGCACCACAACACGATTGATTTGTATTTTTGACTACAATACTAAATTTATTTTTAGAATAAATTCCATCATATTGATGCCATGTTGTGGCTGGATGAACCTAGTAATGCTGCCTATAGGAATGTCAGCTTTATATCTCACGAAAGTCACTTAACAGAATCAGAAGCTCGTGAAGATGGAGTGTACGTGTGCAAACAATCACGGATAAAGTTAAGTTTATGATAACTATTTCCATTTATGTTTATAGACGCTCCTGTGTGATGAGCAGCTGCAGCTACTATTTTGCTATTGACACTACTGCGATGCTAGTGAATCGAAACACGTTACGATTACTGGTGGAACAAAATAGGACATTGTTGGCTCCGCTTGTTGCCATACCAAAGAAACTCTTCTCAAATTTCTGGGGCTCTCTTTTATCGACGGGCTACTATGCACGTTCTCCTGATTATATTGATATCATAACGAGAAGAAAAGTGTGAGTAGACTGTACTGTGGCGACTCTGGGACAGTATTCTGTAGAGGCAAATGTGGGCACACGGGCATAAGGATATTAATTAATTAACAGACCAACTGATGGACTTACATACAGACTGATAGACAAAATGAATTATAAACAATTAGGACACTGAATAAGTATAGTTATCGTGTGATTAGCGTGCTATATGGCTTTCACCAGCACGAGGGGCGGGGTTGTCATCAGAGGAGAAGTCGAGGGCTATAATCCCACCTCTTGTGCTGGTAAAAGCCATATAGCATGCTAATTATATGATAAGTAATTTATACCATAGTCACGTGACATGTATATATGTGATATTAACCGGAAGTACCTTGTTGCAGTTGCCGTTTGCTGTCGTATACATCATCTACATATGTGCTCATGACTGGCCGCATGTCACATGACCATGGTATAACAAAGAGAAATAAGCATTTCTTGTTAGGCTGATAGCTGTTTATAGCTGCCGTTTCTCAATTTGAAACTGTGCACTAGCTATACATGTACTTTGTCCCTCTACATGAAAATCTACGTAACTTGAATTGTATTAGCGAAATACCATTGATAACAAACACAAAACTTGGTTTCCTATAGCAATAATATAATAATTTGCTTTGCGTAAATACACATGAACAATAGTCAAACATGGAACAGATGGTGCACTGACAGACACGCTGATACATGGTAAACGATAGATATGTGGCAGTCCAAGCAGAGAATAGTTTCTTTACCTCAAACTATAATGCGAGAGTCGAAAGACAGATTTCTGAAGAGGACAGTAGGATGTCAGAATACTTCACTAAAGGGACGGCTTGGAACGAATGTAAAGACCATTTTGTGGAATGGAAACAAGAGGCATAGGAATGGCATCCAGGTTGGAAGGGGCCAACATCAATGTTCGGTAACTTGCATTGCCTTGAATGTAACCTCCGTTGACAGAGTGTCACACATGCACATTGTACTAATGTCATTAGGTATACTAATGACTTTTGTCATTAGATGTACTAATGACTGATAGCTTTGCACTGTTGTTTATTGGGCATGCGAGCTCCTCGTTTTCTTCCACTTGGAGCTCGTTTTCACGGTGACCTATTTTACGTATATATGGTGACTATAGGCTGCTGATTAGAGGGCCATGCCTCCCCTCATGGCCCTCGTGGTTTGTACACCTATGGAAATAGTATATTTGTGATTGTACCAAGGTTATGTGACGTAAAACCAGTCATGAGTGTGTATTAAGATGGTGTGTGTGTGTGTGTGTGTGTGTGTGTGTGTGTGTGTGTGTGTGTGTGTGTGTGTGTGTGTGTGTGTGTGTGTGTGTGTGACATACTGCACAGCAAGTTTGCAATAAGTTAAATCTGGTTATTATCGCACTCTTATTTATACATATACATGTTACGTGACCATGGTATACATTACAAATTACTTATTGTATGATTAGTGTGGAATATGTCTGTTATCGACACTCAGAGTGGGGTTAGAGCTATCGGCTTTGCCTCAGGCAATAACCTCTGCCCCTTGTGTTGGTAAAAGCCATACAGCATGCTAATCATACGATAGCCAATACTTACTGTTGTTAGTATTTATGCTCTTTCATGTCTAAGATTGTTGCCTTTCCCTTTCTCTTCTGTCTCTCAGGGAACATCTGCACACTGTATTCTTGTGTGATCACGATACTTAGATATTTAATCTTTTGTTTGTTTATTCCTTCAGCAATGTGATTTTTCTAGTGGCATTTGGAATGTTCCATATGTGATGGCCGTATACTTAATCAAAGGAAGCGTACTGTCACAGAGGTTTACTTTGCCTTACACAGCTTCTGGTGTAGACGTTGATATGGCTTTCTGTGCATCACTCAGAAAGCTGGTAAGTGGCACAGTAACATGAAATCATACTGAGTATACTATCAGACAAAGAAATGAATACTCGGCATGTTTCTTGTAACACTGTGGTTGCGGTGACTGAAAGTTGTGATTTTACTATTGATGCTAAAGACAAATCGTGTCAGTTTACTGTCGTCATTGGTCACTACTTTGTGCTTGCTTAAAGTCAAGGGCTTAACAATATTCTTTAATTATTGTGTATGATGAAAGGAATCTTGTGCTTGAGAAATCAAGACAAGCTTGTCTGTCATAAGATGTGACAGAAGTCAGAGTGAAATATAACTGTCAGTCATCAGTCATTGACCAACCAACTGGTGTTCATGACCGACCACAGTTTGCTTTGATGGGACATACCTACATGACTGGTCAAGGCGTAATAGGATAAACAGTGGGAGGGTCAATTGCTGGTAACTAAGTTGTTCGTTGAACAACATGCTCTTGATTAACTTGCTCATCTCTTGATCAGTTTATGTCATTACTTTACAGGCCTTGTTTTAACCAAAATTTAAATAAAATATTAGTTGCCTTCTATAGCCGCAAAGTAGAAATTAATTAGCATCAATCAGCAGCACCTACCACTATCATTGGTTACAATGAATTGTAACCATGCACTATGACAACCACCTGTCGTCGTCATGAGCAATAACAATGCAACAGAACAACAGCAAGCCAAATTTTATGTTTTGATTTGAATAGCAAATAAATATCAGTGAATATGATGCAACAATAAAGAAATGGAACTAAATCTTGATGTTGATAATTACAAGAAATGATTGTGAAATCAAATAAGAATGAATGCCCACAACTTAAAATGTCAGGTCAACCTCTTTTGCTAGAGCACGATGTCCGTCCAATACTTTGCCCTATTTCCACTTTGGGAGTACAGTACAGTGTTGACCTTGTTAAATGTTAGCTGCAGAACAACATACAGTCATCATTGTAGTTGCAATGACATCATGATACTGTCAGACCTGTACTGGGTTATCTAGCTGGGCCTGAGTTGTCTTGCACCTTGGGTCACCTGCCAACATCAAATGAAAACCAATCTGCACTAGATCAGTGTTCTGCTTATCCTGCACCTTAACTTAATTAATATCAGTGTTCGAAAATTCATGGCAGATTTAGTCATAATCTTGGAACCTCACATATCTTTAGTCGTCAAGGAGTTGAACTATATAATATTTATATATTTATTTACATATAACATAAGATTTACTAATATTTATTTATAATATTTTTTAAATATATTTACATATATTTTATTGATATCAAATGGTACTGATTGTCTGGCAAGTAAACGATATCCCAGGACTTCAGAGGTGTTGCTCTCAGTGTTGCCTAAGTACTTCCACTATTAGTATACTCTACAACAGGAAAACAAAGATCTAGTGGGTCCACCATAACTTGAGTGACTTTAGTGGTCAGGATGGCAACCTTGCTGGAATAATTGGTCATCACATGAACTCCGTTAGTCATTAAATGACAACTTGATGACTATTATTCAAACACCGATTATCTACCAAGGACTTTTTGAAATATATAGCTAGACGTGGCTGGGTATCTGAGGTCTGACTGTAGATTTTTTGCATCGACATGTAGATAGGAACAAGTTTTAATGCTGTTACACCAAGATGTTCGTATATTCGTATATTTATTGAATGACTTGGATTAGATATGATGCAGGCATAGCACAATGATAAGGCTGATTGTTACAACATTAGACTTTTAAACATTGTGCTGTGCAGCACACGTTCACCAATACTATTTGATATCTTTAGCTAGAGCAACTGCTTCAAAGACAAGGCAGTATTACTGCAAGCAGCTTAACTAACATTTCCTTAGTTTAGTGTTATTTTGTAATAGTACTGTGTGTTTTGCATCTGATTTTGTGTTTATAGGAAGTATTCATGTACGTGACAAATCGACATCACTTCGGACATCTCGTGGAATCATCTCGATTCACGACAACTCGTTATCACAATGACATGTACCAGTTGTTCGACAATAAATTAGTGAGTATGACAACGATGTTGCTATCATACCTTTGTTTGCAATGGGAGCTCGATCCTAGTCATGTGATTTTTGTAGGACTGGGAGGAGGAATACATCCATCCCAACTACTCTCAGTGCATAGAGGGTTCTACTCAACCTCCCATGGTCAAAAAATCATATCTGATCAATGGTAGATAATGTAATGAGTGCTTTGGTGTTGTGACACAGCCTTGTCCAGACGTTTATGACTGCCCGTTGTTTTCTCCCAAATTTGCTAGAGAACTGATTGAGGTAACAAGTGGTTATTTGCACCATCTGAGTTTTGTGTATCCAAACTTGTTACTTTAGGAAATGGAGAGATACGGTCAATGGTTACCGACGAAAGAAGAGAACGAGGTCTGGTCAAGTAATGACGCATTACTCAATGATAGCAATTATACATTCTAATAGACATCAGGAACACAGAACTGCATGGTAGTAACTCCAGAAATTTTAGTATTCATAAATAGTACTTCTGTCTATGAAGTAGTTCCTACACATGTTATTTTAGTACGGGACATTTGTACTGTACTGTAGCCGAATTCAAGTGCATCTATCTATAAATTTTATTATTCATGCTATTTTAGCAACCAGGTATCTGTAGGAAAATAACTAAAATTTCATGAGTGCGAAAATTTCTGGATTTACAGTAATAGAAATTTTAGGGAAATGTATTATACTTTAAGATATGTGATATTATTATATTAGCATTCTGTGCCTTCAGACTTCATTAGATGGAATCTACATACCTCTGTGTGTGCATGTGTGTGTGTGTGTGTGTGTGTGTGTGTGTGTGTGTGTGTGTGCATGTGTGTGTGCATGTGCATCTGTGTGTGTGTGTGTGTGTGTGTGTGTGTGTGTGTGTGTGTGTGTGTGTGTGTGTTTGTGTGTGTGTGAGTGAGTGAGTGCGTGTGTGCACATGTCTGCATGCATGCATCTGTGTGTGTGTGTGTGTGTGTGTGTGTGTGTGTGTGTGTGTGTGTGTGTGTGTGTGTGTGTGTGTGTGCATGCATGTGTGTGTGTGTGCATGTTTGTGTACATGTACATGTGCACGTACATGTGTGTGTGCATTTGTGTGTGTGTGTGTGTGTGTGTGTGTGTGTGTGTGTGTGTGTGTGTGTGTGTGTGTGTGTGGATGTGTGTGTGTGTGTGTGTGTGTGTGTGTGTGTGTGTGTGTGTGTGGATGTGTGTGCATGTGTGTGTGTGCATGTGTGTGTGCATGTGCATCTGTGTGTGTGTGTGTGTGTGTGTGTGTGTGTGTGTGTGTGTGTGTGTGTGTGTGTTTGTGTGTGTGTGAGTGAGTGAGTGCGTGTGTGCACATGTCTGCATGCATGCATCTGTCTGTGTGTGTGTGTGTGTGTGTGTGTGTGTGTGTGTGTGTGTGTGTGTGTGTGTGTGTGCATGCATGTGTGTGTGTGTGTGTGCATGTTTGTGTACATGTACATGTGCACGTACATGTGTGTGTGCATTTGTGTGTGTGTGTGTGTGTGTGTATGTGTGTGTGTGTGTGTGTGTGTGTGTGTGTGTGTGTGTGTGTGTGTGTGTGCATGCATGTGTGTGTGTGTGCATGCGTGCAAGTGTGTGCATCTGTGTGTGTGTGTGTGTGCGTGTGTGTGTGCGTGCGTGCATGTATGTTTTTGTGTGTGTGCATGTGTGACAATGTGACAACATATGGAGAAAATGGATGAGGTCCAAGAGTTTGAAGAAAAATTGTGTTGGTATTAATTAAACTTTAATATGTGCTTGCATGCATAGCGATGTACACTGTTTAAACTAGCAAATTGTGTCTGACTCTCTGTGGTGTGCTTATACTTAATTGCCATGAATGCAAACTACTGATCGAAGAAGTTATGTAGGAGTTTGGTTTTATAGGAAATGGTGACTTTTAACGATTTGAATGTCAATGTTTATTAGCAGGTTATGTGTATGCCTTTTCATTGGCATCTTGTTGTCACATTGTCACACACACACACACACACACACACACACACACACACACACACACACACACACACACACACACACACACACACACACACACACACAGACAGACACACACACACATCTTGTTGTACTGACGGATATCATTGAAAATAGGTTTGCTAATTAATTAATTATTGCACACGTTGACATGTTTTGTGCATGTAGGACATTCCGTTTTATGCCGATCAGGAGTCTTTCCAAACAGTCGAAATTGCAATGGATAAGGTGCATGTCTTCAAGTTGATTCTCTTCTATTCTTTATGTATTGCTCACGGTTGTGTGCCATCCAGATTGCGTTTAATTCTCAATGGATGGAAATAATAAAATCCTACATATTGCCAATGCAACAACAAGTCTACAACGGATACAATTCTCATGTACTTTTTGTCTGATCGATACAATATTTTGTCTGATCGATAATCAATTAATCAATTATTGCTTGTGTTGGTAAGATGTTTCTTGCCATTATAGGGCCGTTCTGACAGGAACGTTGTTGTCAAATACAGAAAGCAATCTTCGTTTGCATTGAAACCTCATGGTGCCAAGTCGGGTTTTATAGTCAATGTGGCTCTCTCACAACATGGTCGTGACTATCAGGTATTGTAACACATTGTGTATGTCTGTAATTTCCAATAAGATTAGCAAAATTTCAAATTTTAAAATATTTGATGAAAGCAATTACAGTAGTGTACTTGGTAGTAAGGATGATATTTGTGCTCAATAAGTCGCTCTGTAATTTCCAACAAAATAACAAATTCAAACATTAACAAATTTTAAAATATTTGACAAAAACAGTTATAGTAGTGTACTTGCTAGATAAGCATGATATTTTGCTCAATAAGTCACTTCAACAAAATAACAAAATTTAAAATATTTGATGAAAGCAATAATTACAGTAGCGTGCTTGGTAGTAAGGGTGCATCATTTTTTGCTTAATAAGTCACTCTGTAATTTCCAACAAAATATCAAATTTTTTAAAACATTTGTAGTGTACTTGGTAGTAAGGGTGATATTTGTGCTCAACAAGTCAGGATGTGATTTTCAACAAAATTACAAAATTTCCGAAAGCAATTACAGTAGTGTACTTGGTAGTAAGGATGGTATTTTTACTCAAAAAGTCACTTCAACAAAATAACAAAAATGTCAAAAAATTTAACAAAATTTTCAAATATTTCATGAAAGCAATTACAGTAGCGTACTTGGTAGTAAGGGTGCACAATTTTTGCTTAATAATAACTCTGTAATTTCCAACAAAATAACAAAAATTTCAAAAACTTACAAAACAAATTTCAAAAAAATTTAAAATATTTGTAGTGTACTTGGTAGTAAGGGTGATATTTGTGCTCAACAAGTCAGGATGTGATTTCCGACAAAATTACAAAAATTTCCCAAAAAATAGCAAAATAACAAAATTTAAAATATTTGATGAAGCAATTACAGTAGTGTACTTGACAGTAGTGTACTTGCTAGGTAATGATGATATTTTTGCTTAATAAGTCACTCCAACAAATAACAAAAATGTCAAAAAATCAACAAAATAACAAATTTTAAAATATTCGATGAAAGCAATTACAGTAGTGTAACTTGGTAAAACATCTATAGTGTACTTGGTAGTAAGAGTGATATTTGTGCTCAACAAGTCAGGATGTGATTTCCAACAAAATAACAAAATTTTAAAATATTTGTAGTGTAAGGGTGATATGTGTGCTCAATAAGTCACTATAATTTTCAACAAAATAAATTTTTTTAAAGTAACAATTTAAAATATTTGTGATTTGTATTGCATTGCATTGTTTGTTTTAATAAAGAAATATAAGTGGGATTTGACAGACCTTTGTTTTTGATAGTGAAAAGGCATATAAATTGATTAAATTTAACTGTCGTCATTTTTTTGTATAGGGAGGTGGATATCGTTTTGTTCGTTACAATTGCACTACCACTAGACTTTCTATTGGTCATATCCTGATGTATCCGGGTCAGATAACTCATTGGTATGAACGTCTTGGAATAACAGCAGGCGCTAACTACGTCATAATCTCAGTCATAGCACCATAACTACCACCCATCATTAAGGATCAGTGATTGTCACCAGTTTGTGTGGTTTGAGGTTTGATGGTTTGTCTGTGGCTGATAAGTTATATAATAACATTAATCAACAATGACGTTATATACTGATATTGCTGCATGTGAATTGACTTTAGTTGGAGTTTGTTGGCGTTGCAGTTGCAAACTCAATTTTTGAAAATGACGCAGTGTGTGAATATAGAGAGGCAATGCTTGAGCTGGTTTCTAAGATGTGGGCTCAAACTTTGTTCTACTTTAGCAGATTGTTTGAAACTAGAATTGATTGACTCTGTTTGTCATGTGACTTTGTGTTGATTCTGACTTCAATTCTTATTACAATTTCTACATACTTGCTTGTATGTATACAAATTGTGAAAGTGATTAGGTGAGTAAATTATTTGTCACATTGCAACAAAATGAAAGTGTTGTATTAGAAGAGTAGACTACTCCTTTGTAACGTCTTGAAAATTTGACAGAGGAGTGCTGTCTAGTTGTATGCGGTTAGTATTAGGACGACTGCAGTATTGTAGACTACAAACTAAAACTTGGTGTGTGTGTGTGTGTGCGGTGTGTGTGTGTGTGTGTGTGTGTGTGTGTGTGGTGTGTGTGTGTGGTGTGGTGTGTGTGTGTGTGTGTGTGTGTGTGTGTGTGTGTGTGTGTGTGTGTGTGTCGCAAGTTCAAGTTGCGCTGACTGCAGACGTAATTCCTTTGTGCATTCTATGTGGGCATACGATTTGAAAACGATATGCCAGTTGTACACTACACCCAGAATTTGAAAATAGCGAGAGCCCTCGGATGCTCCTTGTAGGCCTCAACGGAACTCTCCCGGATAAGAGCTACAGTACTGTACTTAATTGATGAAAAATTACTATAGTTCAGGAAGATAGTGTAACCAGTAAGTATGACTCGGTTTTTCTGTTTGACTTTATTGGTAAAAAGACTATAGAAGAGTATTCTGACGTATTTTCTACACTGAAACTTTACTAGATATATCTGCATACATGCAGACCTTCGGAAATCGGAGCACACCCACTACCATGCATGGGCGGATTTAGATGAGGTTGGAGACTTTCCACGTAACCGGGATCGGCTGTCCTTGTCAATGTGCTATTGATTGTCATCCTGAAAAACAGAGAACGTAGAAAAGATCTCTCAGCTGATCAACGAAAACTGCGTCTCGTTAGACAACCAGTTGATCTTCTCGGTGCCTCCAAATTTGAACCACTGGTACACTTGAACAGATGAATACACACGCTGCGTACGCTTCAAGACGGTTCATGGTAGAAGATCGCGTCTGCTTAGACCAATCCTTCAAATCGCCATTTACAGAAAGGCGGCTCTTTACCGTAACCTGTCTCCGAGTAGAGAAAAAGCAAGTTTCTACTAGCACTCGATGCTGACTGTCTGACAAATCAAAGTTGGCGTTGCCCTTGTATACTCTCTATAGGTTGAAAACCACGGTCGTTTTGTTGCCGTCCCAGTCGACTCGGACGAAACTGATGCCGATGGCTTTGTTTTTGGCTTGTGTTTGATCTTTTATTAGGCGTTTCGAGGGCAGCGACGTGGACCATGCAGGAGTGCATGCATGGACGCCGAGAAAACAGAGCAAAAAAGAGGGATGAGGTAGACTGGAGAGTCATGGCGAAATTGTATAAAGACCGTGAGCTCGTGTCGTGGGAGAATTTTGATGAGAAATGTGGACGTGGGGAGGTTGTAGTGTGATAATTTAAATGTGGAGCGGTTCGAATGTCCGTAATGCATGTGCATGACGGGTGGTGACGGAGGAATACCAGCCGGCCATACGCCAGCTTGCATCTCGTGGCAATGTAGAGGAGACAAAAAATCTGCGTATTTTCTCTCTCCCTGTACCTCCAAACCCGAGAATGTGTAAACGTTCGTGTAACTCCGGTGAGTCAGCAGTATAGTTAGTATAGCGCTGGCGGAAAGAGAATATCTCTATACAAACTAGATGTACTGACCACGTGTGTCTTACAACCTAGAGAAAGACGGGTTGCCTAACACACGGCACGGGTTATACGGGAAACGCGTATGGCAAGGGCTTTAGGAAAGCTGTATTCGATAGATGAGTTTAGATAAGCGTCAAATCAGAGTTATGGTCGAGTCATTATACCTTGAACAAAATAATTCTAGCTAAGCTTGTAGTTCTATCTAGTGACATTTTAGAAAATTGGTCTTCAGAAGTGTGGCAAACAGTCGTAGAACAGAGCCAGTGGCGTAACTAGTGTACAAGAGGTGGTTTCCAGCAAAATTGGAGGCATGATTTCTGTAAAACAAAACTAGACATTAACCGGCTATTAATTAACTTAATTAAAGAATAAAAGCTGTACGTATGTAATATCTCCAGCGTACAGACTGTACATTACGCCTGCATGGTTCACATTATTGACGCTGACGTTCACGTCAACGTCAATATCGTGAACACGCCAGCGTCACCGACGCTGATCCCGGCGTCACGATCGACGTTGACGTTGACGCTTGAATTGAACCAAGTTTTACACAACAGGAAGTACTCGGCGTCGATCACAAGCACGTGATCATTTTCAACCAATCAAAAGCACACATTATCGAACTAAAACAAATATCCGAGACCATGCAGCAGTGCTGGTGGAATCCGTGAGGAACTACTGGCAAATCCGGTCGAAAATGATTAAAAAGACTAAAGGACTGAAGTGAATTGTCTTCGCTGCCGGCGTCGCTTCTAGTCCACTTTCGTCTCCTTTCAGCTGTTTGAACTCTCTTGCGTCTAGGACGCAGTAGAAATAGCAACAGAAGAGTCACGTGTTCGTTAGTAGCGGTATTTGTTTATGTTGATCGCGCTGGACTAGAGCTCTGGACCATCTAATCTGTGCGTCTCGTCGCGCAAATCTTGTGAACAAGTCAACGTCAACGTCAGTCAGACGCCGACACCAACGTCGTTGACATGAACGTCAGCGTCAATGTTGTGAACCAAGCTTTTAGAAATACAGTAATACATGTGTACAGTTTCAATATCACTAAACAAACGCCAGGACCAGGTAAGTTAATCAAGTAACTAACAATGTTATAAATCTAACACCAGCCATGTAACTAACAATTTTTCTTGGCTGATTCCTGATACATCGCTGAATGACTTTCGTGGTTTACTAAGGTTGAATAATTGTAATTAATGTGAAGGAGCGCTAAGTCTCCTGACACCGCAATGCTGACTTTATCCTGCCCATAGCACCAATCGAGCACTCAAACTCACAACTAGTTACTGGCCAGTGGCGTAACTAGGCATGAGGCAGCCGAGGCAGTTGCCTCGGTAAATAAAATGGGTGTGGCGTAGCAAAATTTTGCTAGACGTATCAGTTAGTAGATAAAAGAAAAGACCGGGAATTCTGCACGCGGTTACCGAACAGAAGAAGTCCTCTTTCACCACCGTTCTCGCACTTAGCTAGCGCGCGTTCGCGGCACCTGAAGCACTTGCCACTCACGTGACTGAGAAACCTAGACGTTAATTAACAAATTTATACAAACTTGCCTCGGTAAACTTTTAATGCTAGTTACGCCCTTGCTGGCCATGTACAAAAATATTGTGTATAGCAATGCTGCAATTGTGGGAGAAAGGAGACGATTCAGCCAGCTGTAGAGCAGCCTCTGGGAAGGCGACAGCCTGAGCTTCACCACGTGAAGGTTTACGTGAATCCAGTGACTTAGCTCGGCTTCGAACGTGTCATCACTGGTTGCTGGCAAGCCATTCTTTTCACTGGCGAAGAACTGCAGTATGGAGCACACGATGTACTGTACTATGCAGGCAGAGACCCTTGACCCCACTCTCATAATTGTGTGCTGGCCCGACGAGAGTAGACTACTGGCGTATCCACAGGAGTACTGTAATGTTACGCTGTGTTTGCTAACCACGGTTTCTGGGGAAGAGCATGCAGGCGTTCTAGGCGTTCCTTCCACGACTCTTCCTGCTTCTCCTCCACATAATTATCACTCGACTGCCCGAGATGCTGCATCACATCGCTAATTTGCTCATGGCATGGACATCTTCGGAAGTTTGGCTGGACAGAAGGGCGCCCAACTACTTAGACAGCTCACTTGGGTTTGGGTGGTTTTCCGCGCGACAAGAAACTAACTTTAATGCTATTGATAGTTACGCCACTGGAAACAGACCGGGTACGCAAACAACTGATGACCACCATCCATCACCTATCGAGCGCCATCACATTTTTTAGTTCGACACTAATTTCTCGTGTGGTCGTTTTGGAGAAAGGAGACCTGGCTTATAGGACAGTCTCGTTTCGGCGTGACTCCAGTATTCCCCAACCTGGTTTTGCATGTGACGACTTGTGACTACTACAACTATCTTGTCGTACTTTAGACCCGGTATACTCCGGTAACTTCTATAGGGACTGTTTCGATTGGTTTAATTAAATAGAGGCTCTAGGGCAAGCTAGGGAAGAGAGAAGCGACTGGTGGGGCGGGAGCACCCAGCCGGTCTAGATATATACTAGAGTATATTATTATGTCGGAATTTCACGCGTACACAGTACGTCGCATCGGTACGATGCTAGGTACAAAGATGGGAGTGCGAGATGGGAATGAGAAATGGAAATCCTAGAGTGGCTGTAATCGAATCAAAGTCGCGGGCGGGGTCTTACGTGCACCACAGTAGCTGTTTGTAATCCTACCTCTGCATGCCATGCTTGTCGCATTGCTTGCTATCTGGGTGTGCTTGTCGGCAAGCCTGATGGTTACTGCTGAGGGTGAGTATCTAAACACAAAACATTCTGTCCATCATCCGTCTACTGTAGACTAGAGCATCATGTGTATACGTGCGTATATCTTGTAGTTTGTATTTCTATACAGATGTTCGAATGGTAGTAGTCACAGTAGCCACAGAGTCTAGTGATGGGTTTATCAAGTGTGTAACATCAGCAGAACACTTCGGTCTGAATATGACGGTAAGATAACTAAAGCAACAGTGAGTAGACAGAGAAGAACACATGCACATCTACCTAGTAAAATATTCTGCGGGTAGATCGCCTGTGCAGTGAATATAATATGGCGTAGCTAGAGAACTTGCTGCTATACACGTACGTGGTGTGTGAGACATCAATGCAAGAAGGTCTGCACGTTTGTCTGTCTTCAAAACGTCGAGTCGGACATGTACGAATCTTCGCCGCGATGTTTGTTCGCGAACAGGGACAACATCACAATGGTGCTCTAGCTTGCCTGTCTGAACGGTTTGAGGGCTAGGGCTCGACGGGTGCTCTTGTATACGTCTCCTCGTTTTCGAAATCTAGTCTAATCTACGCTTCAGATCAGGCATTTCGTTACAAAGGGCGAGGCGTAACTATAGGGAAATACCTTGTAAGGCTTCCGTAGATAACTTCACGTTGCAAGCGCCTTCTAGTAACTGGTACGAGCACTCTGTTGATGATTATGTATAGATAAAATGCTGAAACGTAAGCAGTATAATGTAACTAGATAAAGCATTGTGAAGTATTTCTAATCCGGATGCCGGTAAAAGTAGAGGCGTGGACGTGTGCAGTCACTCCCTAGACCACGGCATGACAGCGCCATGCAGATGAGGCTAGAGTTTTTGGCGCCAGATTGTTAGCGTCATGTTTCAGATTTGCGATTTTCGACGCTGTGGTGAATAGTACACGTGCAGTACGCGTGCAGCCATGTCTACGCGGAAGTCTCCAATTATAATAAATTTCTACTTTCCCTTGTCATCGACCACACGGGCACACCTCGATCTTTGTTTTCCCATTCAGTGCTAGGAGATGATAATGAACGCTTCAAGCTCATTCAGCTAGCTAGTTAGTAACTACAATTAGCCAATTCCTAAGCAACCCTCGAGTTTGGTCGGTCACGTGACAAAGTAGATTGGTTTTATGATAATTTTATTTCTTCGTACAGCTAGGAGATCTTCTACAGCGTACTACAAGTCTACAGAGCTAGCAGTTTCTTAGATATTTTGCGGTATATTTAATTAACTAGACGCATACATATGTAAACTGTATGTAGTAAGACACAAGATTACAGTGTACGTTGTAGCGAGCAGAGCACATTACCACTGTAACAGCTACCCATGCATGTGACTGTTCCTATAGCTAGACATTGTTACACGTCTCTAGTAGTTACATACCAACGATACGTTCGTTTGTTTCCAGGTTTTACGAATGGATAGGAAATTACAAGGGGCAAGACAGCAACTGAAGTGTTTGGCTGAAGGCCTAGTTCAGTACAAGGATGACAACAGCTTGGTGATATTGTTTGCAGAAAGGTTAGTCACTAGGAATTAATTAACTAGGAGACCTAGAGAATAGCTATAGATAGACACACTGTAAAAAATATTTGAACACATAAGTCAAATAAATTGTTTATCACCCTCGTCCGTCTCAAGTTTGGAGGCCGCCAAGTGATTCTCTATTTGTACAGTATTACACGCGCGTCAAACAGTAGGGTACGGGAGCCTAATTGGGAACGCCTACTTTCATTTCCGTCTTCTCCAGCAGGGTTCACTCGAAAGCCGTACAGCTGTGCACTGAGTAGCGCATGAACTTGAAGCTTAGTTTTTAGGCTAAACAAGAACTGAAAACTGCAGACTAGAAAATTTCCATTGTCTAGGTAGAACTTCTAGAAGTACGCGCGTTGAGATATTGATATCTGCGCAAAGTGTCCTAATTGGGAACGGCAGAGTTCTTGACGATCGTGCAGCGGTGGAGTAAGCCAGCGCTACAACGTTGCAGAGCATCAATTCTGTATTGTACTGATTGATCGTTAGCTCTCTTTGTCTTTGTACTGTGAGCGTAGGCTCCAATTTCCTCTAGGGGCTGGATTGGCATGTGATAGAGAGAGAAAGGGAGAATCAAGACTCTGAAGGGCCTAACATGATGGCATTTGTATTGATATTCAAGTACAAGTTGCGAAACGTCGCAAACGGACTAGTTGGAAGGAACTGTGGCTATGAATTGTTGAAGGTATTCCCACATGCTCCTGGAATTCACCTAGACACTGGCGTGAACAAAAACTAACAGCTTTACTATCATCCAACATTGCAGTAACAAAACTCGCTACACTACTATTATCATGTGGAACCGCTGCTACAACATGCTGTCTTGTAATCTACTTGTTAAATTCAATGACTACATTCTGGACACATCCATAACTGTTCAAGGTCTGGGTACGTTGACAAGTTTGCACAATGGTAATGGTACCACCTCCAGCACTTGTCGCAGCCAATCCAATTTTTCTGCTCCCGTTTGGTGTCCTTGTCATAGTGTGCACCACAGCCTTGACATGTGCTCTCAGACTGATCGATGCGAGGACTTTTTGCTACTGTTTTCTTTACTTGCTGTTTAGACTTAGACTTAGCCTTTGACTTTGCATTTCTCGCTGCTTTAGTCTTTCAATAGCTGCTTCGCTTGTTAGCGCTTCACCATAGTAGCCTGGTTGTAATCTACTTCCTTTCACATTAGCTTTTGTCTCTTGAATTGTTTGCAAGTGTTTCTTAAAAATTCCTGTGACACGTTCTGTTACAGGAGTAGCTGACAAGGGTTGTTCTATAGATGTGCCTGAATAGGCTTCCGATGGCTTTAGCTTATCTTCTCTAATTATGCTTCTGTTAAGGGGGTGGATGCCAGTGGCACGAAATCCACTTACTAAGTGCTCAGGAAAAAGCTCTCTTTCCACAGCTGACTCAACAAGGATGGAAAACTACGTTTAGAGACCACAGCCTCAAACTTTTCACTTTTGAATTCTTTCAAAAGTCGTGCCCACACATGCTTTACAGATTTGAAAACAGAGACATCTAGTGGTTGAAGGATGTGTGTTGTATGGGGTGGTAGACAAATGATGATAGTATTCTGTTTTGCAGCTTCTGTTACTAGCTCTGACCTGACATGAGAGCCATGACTATCAAGAAGTAAAACAACAGGAGCTGTCAGTTGAAGAAGCTTTGTTGCTGGTAAAAACATCTGAATGAACCATTCGGAGAACTGAGCGCTTTCCATCCATCCTGAGTTGCTGACACTGAACATGCAACCGTGGGGACCACCTTCCATCCAGCTAGGATTTGTAGTCTTGGCCTTATAGACAACATATGGCAAGACGCGTTCTCCTATCGCAGATCCACAAGCAAGAACTGTGATGTTATCACGGCCAGAACCCGTGCCAATCTCATAGACATCTTTTTGGCCTTTTCGTACTATTACTTTTTTGATGTAACAGATGTACATAGTCCAGTCTCATCACAGTTCCACAGACGTCTCCCCAATTCACTGTATGGTAGAGTCAGGAGACCCTCCTCTTGCAAGATCTTTTCTAGATTGGAAAAGAATTTATCCACTACTTCAGTCGATCCTGCTTTTGCACGCTGGATGGTCAAGTGCTCTGGTTTTCGCTCACTCAAACTTGGCCATCTTGTGAAAAAATTCTTCCACCATTTCTTGCCTGGGAAGCCACTAGGAACTGGATTCTGCATGCCAGAGTCATCGAAGTATTTTTTGATGACACTGCCAACCATGTCACGAGTTGGTGGATGTCCAAAACTTCCAAGGCTTGTAATGCATTGAGCAATAACCTCTTCTAGAGGAGTGAGGGCAGTAGGACGTCCAGCGCTGGTGTACTTGACTCTCTGGTGTTTGTGTTTGAATAGAGTGGTGGCGGCACAACCAGCTCTTGCTGATGCTTGTCGGTATGACAATCCCTGCACTTCTACATACTCTATTGCTTGCTTTATCGTGTCTGGCGCGTACGCTCTAACAGAATTGCGCTCTCCAGCCATTTGAACTGCTAATGACTAGCCAACGTATAGCAAACTCCACCTACAGGGCGTGCTTTCGCTGTCCTTGTGGGAACTCTAGTAAATAGGTTTGCAGGTTGCGAGATTTGACTACTCAGTGTAGAGGAACGTTTGCCGCTACTTCAAAACAAGACGAAAGACCTCTTGCACACTTGCCTTAGACCGTCTAGGGTCCTATGCGATTGGAGTATAGATGTATTGGTAGGAGGTGCAACTAATAGATAAGTTACACTACTGTATGAGCTGTAGTCATAAATTATTGTATGTATGGACGTTTGCAAATATGATTGACTATCTACGTATACAAGATTTCTGTTAGGCAAAACTTTTATTGAAGTGCAGTGACTGTAAACAACTTCATGATCATTCAATAAACGATTGGTAGAATGCTTGTGTTTCTATTAATTTCTATGCTTGCAAATATCTCATGCAAACAGTTCTTGTATGAACTGCACGTGACAGTTGGTCAGGTCACTACACAACATTATGCTATAATTATTATTATTATTATCTAATATATAAAGCTCAAATTGTCTGTCTGTCTGTCTGTCTGTGTGTGTGTGTGTGTGTGTGTGTGTGTGTGTGTGTGTTCGCGTTTGGGGGCCACGTCTTTTGTCCGCTCGCAACCGAAATCGGCACGCACACTCGGCACGCACTGGGGAAGGTTTGCGTAAAAAAATTAAAAAACTATGCACCGGGTCCCCTCTCAAGGGGTCGACCCCCCGCGTAAAATTTCTCGATGACGCAAACGCTACACATTCAGTTCATTCGAACACACGCCCACGCCAGTCCTGTGTAGACCCTATGCATCGCCATCCTTCGCAAAGCTTCGAGCAATCGAATATCTCTTGCCGACGAAACTTACTCTTCTAGTGCTTGCGTTTCTCTCCAAAATCTGATTGCATTTGCACCGAATCCAACCTACACGTTTTCTGCAGCAAGCGCTACACGGGGAGTGTGTCGATTTCTATCGAAACAAGCGCGAAGAGCAAGACTCGAATTCATTCAGCATATCCGGGACCTCGCAACAAAGATTGCACGTGACGTGTCCACAGACCTATCTTTACACTACAGTATCTTGCCCGTACGAAGGACGGGCCATGTATACTAGTTATAAATAAATACAAAATAATCAGATTTTTATATCTGTGGTGTCTGACACACATTCAACTATCCTTACATAATTATAATTGTGATAGGAAAGCTAGAATAAGGTCATCTTCTATTTTGGCTATATTGGTGTACAAATTACGCTTTGCGTAAATACATAAAACAATTAGGTACATATCAGTGTGGAAAACAAGGGTAAGCCATAGGACAATGTCCCACCAAATGTATTGTTTGTCTGACCAAATACTGCACCAGTGTTGGGACGTGTTTGGACAAAACATCCACCTGCATCCATATGATGATAGTGTAAACCTTGTCTCTTAGCACGTGACGGCCTTACCAATGGTGTAACTGTTAATTTCATGAACTTAGGTGCCTTCTAGCATGCTTTATCCAGAGAAAATCTCAGCTGCCCTTAACACCATTTCTCCCTTGGAAGTTGGTTATCAAAAATTACATGCAAAATGGCTGCAGTAGGGGAGGCACTTAATTAGACACGTAACACCATAGAAGAATGTCCTACCAAGGCTCAGTCTGCCCGAGTCAAAATAATTCCCTATTTTCCACACTGTATATATACTATAATTTAGTTTAATTAAAGGTATACGCTACACATTATTGTGAAAGAGCCATGTGACAATATACAAAATGTGACTATTAAATTTTTGTTTTCTGTACTAGCATGAACACTGTGTTTCTTGCTGGAGAAGACATCATTTTGTCCAAATTCAGACATTTTAACTCCAGCTTGGTCTTTTCAGCAGAGGCTGTTTGCTTACCAGACTACTTCGCAGTGAGTGAAGATTAACTAAATTTGTACATTTTATTTTCAATCTCCTGTGTATGTTGTGCAATATTTCACGCACAAATGTGAATCAGATCTCAGAGTACACTTATAACTGCATATGTATTGTATCTGATTGCATGCTTTCTCTTGTTGGTTAAGATTTTTGTTCTAAGTTTTAATTATCTCTTCTTGTCAGACTGCATGTGCTTCTAAACATTTTTGTGTCGTTCTTTCATTAGTTTTTCGAAATTTGGTGTTTGTTTTATTGTTGGCTTTCTAGCTATGTTACTGCTCAGTGAATAGTGAGGGTGCATGCGTATTCATCTATTTTTCTCTTTGTTCCTCTGTTGTTTGTTGTTTGTTGTTTGTTCATTGGCTTGCCTGCTTGCCTGCATGCATAGTATGCATAGATGTTGGCTTGTGACACTGTAATAGACACTGTAACAGACAAACGGACAGTTTCAGGCCTGGGACCAGGGGCGTAGTGTAGCCTCTAGAAATGGAGGCCGAACTTCACAATGCTATGGGACACGCCCACTTTTATTGGCTTCTAATTGACTGATACAGTAGAATCAGTGGCAGATCCAAAATGGACAAGAGGGTTGTGTATACACTATATACAGGTTTGGTCTTCACACGTATTTACAGTCCACATTTTTATGACCACGCCTACGAATGATGAGGGCTATAGCCCACGGTCTAGCCCATGCTACTCTACACCCCTGCTGGGACAGTTTGTTGCATCTATGTGTAGTCTGGTTTGGTTACTTTATGTATGTATGATGCAGTAATTGAATTACAGGAAAATCATCCAGGTGTTTCTGATGGACACAGATATCTGCACTCGGGAGGTTAGATTTTTATTTGCTGATAATATATTTTACATGCTAATGCATACTGACAAACTGTGCTAGTGTATATCGGGTATGCACCTGTTGTATACGAGGCAGTGTCCAATTGGCAAACTGTTGGTTACGGAGATACACAAGTTTACTTTCAGCGTCTCTATTTTAATGAAACTTTCAAGGTACAGTGAACATGCAATGACGTCCATTGTGTGCACGCACTAGTAAATGATCACGTCTAACATGTGCAGGCCAAGCACAACATGACACTGGATCATCGATCCTACATGTTTCAGAACTTGAAAGATGTGGAAGGTGTGCACACAATGACTCTGACTTAATTAACTGATTTTAAATCATTAATTAATTTCTGACATCTATTGCCAGCATTCAGGAATACAAGGCACTGTTGTACATTGGACAGTGCATGCAATATCTTCCATTTGTTATATGCTGTACAAGCAGGTCTTGTGGTTTATAAGAGTTCAGTAATTAATTAGATGGCTTATGTGTTTATTACTTTCTTGATTGACAGTTAACTTAATCACGCAACTATACACTCTTGACAACACAATGCATGTAGTATGTATGTGTACGTACAAAAGCGATTAATTAGGCACAGTGTGTGTGTGTGTGTGTGTGTGTGTGTGTGTGCGTGTGTGTGTGTGCGCGCGTGCGTGTGTGTAGTTTAGTCAGTGTGTTGTGAATATAATAATTGCAGTGAATCGTGTTTGTATTATTATGAAGTAAACCAGTGTTTGTCAATTGTACAGCAGGTATGTTGCATGATTTTATTTGATTGGATGGCGTGACAGTCTGACAATTAGGCAACATAGACACACACACACGCACACACACACACACACACACACACACACACACACACACACACACACACACACACACACACTAAATAGGTTGCAACTTGTAAGCGATGCATTTATGCATAGATAGATGTGTACTTGTGTGTACATGTTAGCAAAGCTACATTGTACATTTACTCTTAATTTCATGTGCACAACTTATTTACCTCTCATCTACATATAACAATTTGTCAAACAGTCTTTGCAATTTCAAAATCACTACATGACTAGACGTTGTTTGATTTTTATGTTTTAGATGAAGTTCAATTGGTTTACGATGAAAAACAGTCATGGATCAAGAACAAAGTGTACAACACAGTGCCTGTATTGGTTCATGGTCAAGGAATTGGAAATGTAGTTTGGAAGGCAAATGCACTGTTATGTAATTTGTAGAGCATGTGCATGTGATTGTAGAGGAAATTGTTGACTTTGGGAAACTATGTCCCTAATGAATGGACTTGGGACTCTGGGTGTATACATTGTGATGATAACATGATCAGTTTGGAAGGCAAAACAGTGAGTAACACACACACACACACACACACACACACACACACACACACACACACACACACACACACACACACACACACACACACACACACACACACACACACACACACACACACACACACACACACACACACACACACACACACACACACACACACACACACACACACACACACACACACACACACACACACACACGATGCACACACATGCACGCATGCACCCACGCACACACACACACACACACACACACACACACACACACACACACACACACACACACAATAGTTGCATATGAGGATGTTATGTAGTTGCTGTATTCTTGTTGTTTGTATGTGTTTAGGAATTCCAGTTTCCTGAAGTATTGATGGTTGTCTTTAATCTGTCACCGACGGCTTTTTTCAGACTGTTTTTGGAGAGACTGACTGATCTTGACTACCCAAAGAGTAGAATTACTGTGAGACTTTATGCAATGGTAAGTTTGAGGAAACATTGACACAGTGAGTGACTAATAAATAGACATGACATGCTTGCACACACAGTGACTGACACACACACAGCGACTGACACACACACACACACACACACACACACACACACACACACACACACACACACACACACACACACACACACACACACGCACACACACACACACACACACACACACACACACACGCACACATATGCATGCACACACACAGTGGCACACACACAGTGACACACACACACACACACACACACACACACACACACACACACACACACACACACACACACACACACACACACACACACACACGGTGACACACACACACACACACACACACACACACACACACACACACACACACACACACACACACACACACACACACACACACACACACACACACACACACACACACACACACACACACACAACCGTAGTATTGATTTCGTATGTTATCAGGCTAAACCAAATGTTGCTGATGCTTTGGTGTGGTTTAATGAAATTAAAAGCATTGGATACAGGGATATCACAATCGTTACCACCAACATGAATGAGCGAGATGCTCGCAATGATGGGCTGTAAACAAACATTTCTAAATGTTTATCTCAATCTACAACTAACTAAATCATTGCTCTTCCTATTTAGCCACTATTGTACAGTCACTGATTGCAGCTACTACTTTGCTATCGATTCTATAGTAATGCTAGAAAATAGAAATACTCTTCGGCTGCTGATAGAGCAAAACAAGACTTTATTGTCACCAATGGTTACTGAGGGTAAAAACAAACTGTGGTCAAACTTTTGGGGAGCATTGACGTATAGCGCTTACTATCAACGATCAGAAGACTATATTGACATTGTACGAAGACGTCGGGTGTAAGTTAATTTATACTGTGTCATTGGGTTGAGTAATGTCACTGTCTATGTAGTGAAGTAATTTATTAACTTAATTGGCGACGGAACCATGCCCCCAGTTGTTGCTTGATATGTGTGTCCTCACTTTCCGCGGTCTGCCCATGTCTATAACTAACTTTTACTCCTAGCTGTAGTAAGTTGCTAGAGTGCATGATAGCGCAAGTTAGACTCTAATTAGACGGAAATTAAAAAGTTGGTTAGGTGTCTTTCATGATGTTGGACATCTCAAGTGAGAAAGTCAAGACTAGAAGAGATATCAATATATTTTTGAAACGTCTGAAGTTGACGGCACCCTAGTTTAGGGTTTTTAGTGTTGACTTCTTTTTCATTGTCTACAAAATTTATATTATCTTTAATTAATATCAATAAGCAGACCAAACGGCAAACAAATATATAGACATGTGACAATCAGTACTTACTGTGAATACACTTCACGAATCTAGTGACTGTATTGTGTTCTATAAGTCTGCACCTTAATCTGTGTGTGTGTGTGTGTGTGTGTGTGTGTGTGTGTGTGTGTGTGTGTGTGTGTGTGTGTGTGTGTGTACGTGTGTGTGTGTGTGTGTGTGTGTGTGTGTGTACGTGTGTACGTGTGTGTGTGTGTGTGTGTGTGTGTGTGTGTGTGTGTACGTGTGTGTGTGTGTGTGTGTGTGTGTGTGTGTGTGTGTGTGTGTGTGTGTGTGTGTGCGCGCATCTGTGTGTGTGTGTGTGTGTGTGTGTGTGTGTGTGTGTGTGTGTGTGTGTGTGTGTGTGTGTGTGTGTGCATCTGTGTGTGTGTGTGTGTGTGTGTGTGTGTGTGTGTGTGTGTGTGTGTGTGTGTGTGTGTGTGCGCGTCTGTGTGTGTGTGTGTGTGTGTGCATCTGTGTGTGTGTGTGTGTGTGTGTGTGTGTGTGTGTGTGTGTGTGTGTGTGTGTGTGTGTGTGTGTGTGTGTGTGTGTGCATCTGTGTGTGTGTGTGTGTGTGTGTGTGTGTGTGTGTGTGTGTGTGTGTGTGTGTGTGTGTGTGTGTGTGTGCATCTGTGTGTGTGTGTGTGTGTGTGTGTGTGTACGTGTGTGTGTGTGTGTGTGTGTGTGTGTGTGTGTGTGTGTGTGTGTGTGCATCTGTGTGTGTGTGTGTGTGTGTGTGTGTGTGTGTGTGTGTGTGTACGTGTGTACGTGTGTGTGTGTATGTGTGTACGTGTGTGTGTGTGTGTGCATCTGTGTGTGTGTGTGTGTGTGTGTGTGTGTGTGTGTGTGTGTGTGTATGTGTGTGTGTGTGTACGTGTGTGTGTACGTGTGTGTGTGTGTGTGTGTGTGTGTGTGTGTGTGTGTGTGTGTGTGTACGTGTGTGTGTGTGTGTGTGTGTGTGTGTGTGTGTGTGTGTGCATGTGTACATGTGTGTGTGCATCTGTGTATGTGTGTGTGTGTGTGTGTGTGTGTGTGTGTGTGTGTGTGTGTGTGTACGTGTGTGTGTGTGTGTGTGTGTGTGTGTGTGTGTGTGTGTGTGTGTGTGTGTGTACGTGTACGTGTGTGTGTGTGTGTGTGTGTGTGTGTGTGTGTGTGTGTGTGTGTGTGTGTGTGTGTGTGTGTGTGTGTGTGTGTGTGTGTGTGTGTGTGGCTTAGTAGTTGTTGCTTTCCTGTCTAGTGGTGTTTGGAGTGTTCCACACCTGAGCTGTGTCTACCTAATCAAAGGCAGTTTGATAAAGGAAGTCGGTATGACCTTTACAGGACCGACATGGCAACCAATGATGGACTCTGATATGGCATTTACTAGAATGTTGAGAAATAAGGTACTACGTTGTTGTGTCAATGTAAGGCATAATTGAATTAAGATAATTTGGCTGAATTGCTAGATATGAGATATGCATGTCTGCACATTAGGATGTCAGATTGACTTTGAGACTGGCAGAGTAGTGGACTTGCTGTGTACAGAGAGTTTTAATTGTTGCCAGCAGGGGCATACTTGGGGCATTTATGGGTCGGTTCTTTTAGTGCTCTAGTTGACCGTTCAGTCAGTTCAACATGTTGTATTCTAGTGAATCTATTTATTACTTATCAGGTCTATTGGAAGACATTTGTAAACACACACACTCCCACCCACCTCACACTCCCACCCACCTCACACTCCCACCCACCTCACACTCCCACCCACCTCACACTCCCACCCACCTCACACTCCCACCCACCTCACACTCCCACCCACCTCACACTCCCACCCACCTCACACTCCCACCCACCTCACACTCCCACCCACCTCACACTCCCACCCACCTCACACTCCCACCCACCTCACACTCCCACCCACCTCACACTCCCACCCACCTCACACTCCCACCCACCTCACACTCCCACCCACCTCACACTCCCACCCACCTCACCCACCCTATACCATCACCTCACTCCACGCCACCTCACCCCACGCCACCTCACCCCACGCCACCTCACCCCACGCCACCTCACCCACCCTTACCGCCACCTCACCCACCCTTACCGCCACTTCACCCACCCTTACCGCCACTTCACCCACCCTTACCTCACACACCCCTTACCTCATACACCCCTTACCTCACACACTCCATACCTCACACCTTTCCCCACCTTTCCCCACCTTTCCCCACCTTTCCCCACCTTACCCCACCCCCACTCTTTACCACCACCTCTCCCTTCATCATCAACTTACCCCACATCCCTTACCTCACACCTCACTTTACTCACCCACCCTTTACCACCATCTCACCCCACACTCCTTACCCTACACCCACCTCACATCCCTACCTCACATCCCCACCTCACATCCCCACCTCACATCCCCACCCCACCTCACATCCCCACCCCACCTCACATCCCCCACCCCACCTCACATCCCCCACCCCACCTCACATCCCCCACCCCACCTCACATCCCCACCCCACCTCACATCCCCACCCCACCTCACTCTCTCCACCTTACTCTCTCCACCTCACTCCCTCATCTCACCTCATCGCACTCCAACCTCATCGCACTCCAACCTCATCACACTCCCACCTCATCACACTCCCACCTCATCACACTCCCACCTCATCACACACCCTCTCCCACCTCATCACACACCCTCTCCCACCTCATCACACACTTTCTCCCACCTCATCACACACCCTCTCCCACCCCACCCCACACCCCACTTTACCTCACTCAACACCCACGACACCCCACACCACACCTCACCTCACCTCACCCCACCCTCACCTCACCCCACCCTCACCTCACCCCACCCTCACCTCACCCCATTCTTGCCTTACCCCACCCTAACCCCACCCTAACCCCACCCTAACCCCACCCTAACCCC